>NW_012116254.1:1679009-1689186 GCF_000951035.1 Colobus angolensis palliatus | reverse complement strand
TGTGTGTGTGTGTGTGTGTGTGTGCACACCAGTGTGTATAATCTCACAGTGCCCAGAGCCCTGGAGATCTTGGAACACTTCAGTAGCACAGGCCAGATTCATTAAAAACCCTGGCTACAGGCCAGCAGTTAAAATTGAAGCAGCATATTTATTGCATTTTGTTCAAATAAATCTGAAAACGTGTGAATCATATTCCTTGGAGAGATTGGGAGAAGAAGTAAACAACATCAGGCTAATACTTACAAGCCGTGGCGGAGAGAGAACAAAGATACAGAAGGTTCCGCCGCGACAGGAACTCCGCGGGATGCTCGCCCTTCCTAGGTGGGGGCTGGAGGGATTCACACTCTCCCCCACCACTTTCTCTATGGGCTGGGTCCTGACCTTGGTGTCACTTTAGGGCATGGGCTCCGCTCTCTTCCCTGAGCTTCTCAGTTGCACCCTGGCTTTTCCCGCCCTGCTGTTCTCCTAGACGCTGTGGCTGCCATCCTGCTTTCTAATGGCAGCTGCAGAAATTACATTCAATTATGAGTTTTCCTAAAATAGGAAAACTCAGGACCCTCAGATCCTCCAGCCCAGTTCATATGAAATTCGGCAACAGCTCAAACTAATTGTTTGCCTCTAGAAAGCAAAATAAAGTAGCTGGTCAGTTCTATCATGCATGGGCTGTATTTTCTTTTGTTGTTTGGTTTCTTTCAGTGATGCTAGGATGGATTGTCTGTTTAAGATGGAACCTCCTTGCGGGTGGAGGCTGCATGTAGGACTTTTGGCCTCAGTTTTCTTAAGTGTAAAATGGTAATAATTCTTCTCATATGGCACTTATGAGGACTGCATACATGTGATATCTTGTAAGAGTACGTAACTCAAGAACAGAATATCCCCATGACTAAATGTCAAATCCCTTATCTTTCTTCCTGTAAAAGAAATGATTTATGGGCATAAGTATGTCATACTTATGATCTGTTTTTCTCTGTTCACCCCAAGATAGTTTCTACAGCACAATTTTGCCACTGACTCCCTCCCTCATTGCCTTTTATTACACATGTGCTTGTTGGTGTGAAACATTGATAAAGGTAGATGCACAGGCAGAAAGTGTAATCTAATATTCTTCTCTTACTTCTCACAAACACAACTGTTTAGACATCTTCAGAAACCCTCTGACCTTCTGCCAGTTTTATCAGGTTTGGGGCATGAATGGATGTTTGGAGGCATGCTGAGGATCACCCAAGAATGGCAGGTGCATGTCTGTTATATTTTAAGGCCCTGCGAAAGGTAAATGTGCTTCTAAGCACCTTACACCTATTCACTATGGTTAGGTTCTTAGGTGAAGATTTCATGGTGATGGAGGTAAAGGTAGATCAAGACCTAGGCAGCAGTTGCCAATCCAAAGATCTGGCAGAGGGGGCAGGTTTCTGAATTGGGGCCAAAATGTGAGATGGCCTGACACGCCTGATGACCCAGCTTGCCCAGACCCCTAAGAGTAGAGAGCGGAAACATGACTTTTGAGAAGTGGATTTTATTCTAGTACCGTCATACCTGCTCCATCTCAGTGTTCAGGCTCCCCCTCTTCTGCTCTGGCCAGGTTTGGGGTCATTCCTTTCTACTCACTGTGCCTTGGACCCTGAAAAACCTGGGGCAAGTTGATCTAGCTCCAAGAACATCCTCCCCAAGCCCTGGTATGCTCAGCACTGATCAGGAAACCCCTGATGATGAGGCACAGAGTCCAGAGCAGGCACCCCACTGGCTGTTTGAAGCATGCATTCCAGTTCCTGAAACTCTTTATCTCACAGCTGTGCTGGTAATAGGAATAGCCAATACTTCAACTGCAGGTACTCCATGCTAAGGCACTCTCTAAGACTTTTTCATGTATTATTTAATTATTAATTTTTGTTTAATTATTGAAATATCATTTAATATTTACAACAAGCCTATTTGTTGGAGCATCATATTCATTCCCATTTTACGGAGGAGGAAACTGAGGCACAGAGAAGGTAAGTGATTCGTCCTTTATTACCACAACTAGTGGGTGGTAAGGTCAGATTTTGAATGCATGCAACCTGGCTACAAAGTCTTAACCACTAAACAATGCCATACGGTCCTTGTTTCTTCACCCTGTCAAGAAGTAGACATTGAGTTCCCTCGATGTTTTTGTTTCCTGAGTGTGTGTCAGGAGGAAATTCAGCAAGCTGTCCCTAGGCCAGAGCACTTTCCCAGTTAAACAACAGCATATTTATTAATTTATTCCATTCTACATGAACCTGTCTCTCGCTGTATGGGCTTAAATTGAAATGTGCTGCCCTGATCCAACAGCAGGAGGATGTAATCTGAATTATTTCTCTCTTGAGGGGGAATGTGCCCTGGGTCACCAGGACAGATTCCTCCTCCTTTGCTTCTTTCCTGCAGGGTGGCAGGTCAGAGCTAGGGCAAGTCTGTGGCCCACAAAGTAAAACAGACCTAACTAGATGGCATGGGCTGAAACCGATTCCTCTGATCTCCACCTCCTTGCTATGGACAAGCTTTCCCTATGAAGCTCAGCTGTTTCTTAATGGATGGGCACAGGCTGTTTTACTACCTCCCTCAGCCTACATTCTGGCTGCTGATTGTACAGCAGGCACTGGCTTTCCACAGCCCTCCCACCTTGGAGAATTTGAGTCCCAATGCTCAATGATTCATTTGCTGTACTGTCTCAGAATTCAGAATTTTTTTTTTTCTGCCGAACATCCTTTGCTTGTTGAATGAAAGAGTGAATGGATTATTGAATTAAGGCCGAACCTGAGAAGAAACCAAGTTGTTTAAACACATCTGTGTATTCCCAAGTGTCTTGGACACCACATGCCTTTTCCTGAAAGTAAATTTAAAAACACAGCAGAAAGAAGCATGGTGGGTGAGTTTTGTCTGTCAATCGCAACCATCAGAGCTTCAGACTTCACAGCAGGATTGGGGATGCCTGGGAACTGATATGGGGCACAGCCGCTCAGTGGCTGCTGCTCAGAAACAGTCAGGGCTGGGTGCTGGCTCATGCCTTTAATCCCAGCACTTTGGGAGACCAAGGCAGGCGGATTGCAAGGTCAGGAGTTCGAGACCAGTCTGGTCAATATGGTGAAACCCCATCTCTACTAAAAATACAATAATAAGTTGGTGGCAGGTGCCTGTAGTCCCAGCTACTTGGGAGGCTGAGGCAGGAGAATCGCTTGAACCTGGGAGGCGGAGGTCGAGGTGAGCCAAGATCATGCCACTGCACTCCAGCCTGGGTGACAAAACAAGACTCCGTTAAAAAAAAAAAGAAAGAAAAAAAAAACAAAGAACTAAAGAAAGAAAGAGTCAGATATAGTCCTAAGTGGTCTGTGTCTAAGTGGACTCCAGCTCTAGAAACAGTCCTTTGTTTGAGAGCAAAATTCCCACTGGCTGAGGCAACCGGATTTTCCTAGCATCCCCTGTGGTGTGTTATCAAAGCTAGAGCAGGTAGGCAGGGTGGGGGCCAAGGAAGTGAGCTCTGGGCCCCGCCATGTTATCTCAGCCTCCAGGAATGGCAGGAGGCTGTAGGGCCTGCGGCTGGCACAGACCCAGCATCCCGCTGTCTACTGTGCAGACACCCACGGGACTCAACCTGGAGTTCACGTGAGGTGGTTGTGAGCTTGACAAAGTCATCACCTTGCCTTTCCTAAGTACTGACTCTACTCCTGTCGCTTTCCAGGACTGCAGTGCCAAGTATATTATTCATGTTTTCTAAAACATTTGAATAAATCTAGGAGTTACAAAGTATAGCTTTATTACATGGCTATCCTGTGTAATGGTGAAGTCTGGGCTTTTAGTGATAATTTTTCATCCCTCATCCCCCTCCCATTCACCTACCCTTTCAAGTCCTCAGTGTCTATCAGTCCACACTCTATGTCCATGTGTACATATTATTTAGTTCTTGCTTATCAGTGAGAGCATGCAATATTTGACTTTCTGATGCTGAGTTATTTTACTTAAGATAATGGCTGGTAGTTCCATCCATTTTGCTGCAAAATACATGATTTTATTTTTTTTATGGCTGAGTAGTATTCCATTGTATGTGTGCATATATACCACATTTTCTTTTATTTTCTGTATTTTATGATGCTTTGAGAAATCCTGCTGATCCTGGAGAGATTGCTCCTCCCAGGGTTAGCGAATTCCTAGAGCTAGCAAAGGACTCCCCTGGGAATGCATCTTTCACATACAAAACAACCAATCCAGAGCCCACATTACCAACCACTTCCTTTATGAGGCTCTCACAGGATGAGTCACTATTCCCCACACTAACGTCACCCCAGGGCAAGGTACCAGACAACTAGGGGCAATCTCTACACCCTGGAGTCCCCTGAAATTATTCCAACTAGGCAATCCTAAATCTGCCTCCCCAGCCTCCCCGATTCCATCCCACGATAACCACAATAAAGGTTTTTGCCTACACTTTCCCTTCATCCTTTTGCCTCTTGATTGACCTAGTTCTCCCCCCGTAGCCCTGCCTGGTGTGCCATGCCTCCTGTTCCCAGGGATCTGCGAGCATAAAAACCTCTTCCTTCATGACAGTCATTCCATATCTGCATCTCTTACCACATATGATTCAAACAAATCCTGAATGCATTGTATCACACCAGGATTCTGTCTGTCTCTCTTCAGCTCCCCGGGGTCAAGCCCGGAGAATTATGAAGAAGTCACTCTTCTAACATTTCTTGAGCCCTCAGTATAAGGTAAGATCTTTATTTCACTAGGATCTTTATTTTTTATTTTAAAGAAACTTCTCTAGAGTTTCTAACCACATCATCGACAACCACAGCAATAAGAGCTACCAGGTACAAAGTCTTACTATGAGTTGGGCATTTTCTACGGATTATTTTCTTTAATTCAGATTATCTCCATCTTTCATCTTCTTAGACTGATTGCTCAAGATCACACAGCTGGACAGAGGTGGCAGTCAGACCTAGGTGGTCTGACTCATGGGGCAGCACAAAAAGCTAATGCCTATGCAGGGGCAGCCACGCCGGGGGAGTAGGTTTTAGAATAGCACAAAGCCTGGCTAGCAAATTGGCTGTTGGTCAGCAGACAATTACCTGGCCCCTGAGAGAAAGAGAGGCTACACCTGTGTGTAAATCAAGTCTTATGCTGAGCAGGCTGTTTAGTGCAGCATTTGTATTTTTTCCTAGTGAGACTGTGGGTGAAGGAAGCAGTGTGGTGATTTCCACTGAGGCACCCTTTCCTTATCTTGCTGTCTTGGATCAGCACTTTGAATGCACCCTTGCAATAAGATGGCACAGGCTGCCCTAGTTCTCTGAAGCCCTGGGGCTGCTGCTTTGAGAATTCCTGCACCAGAGAGGAGATTTATCTAGATTATCCTGCTGGTTTATTTGTTTAATCATTGACCAGATCTTTATCGGGGGGCTATCTCAGGTCTGATAGGTGGTGCATGTTATTGACACAACATACATCCCTGGAGTACAAGTTTTTTGTATCCTGGGACTCTATGATTCTAACAACGTAGTCCTGTTCCAATCAAATCAGAATCATCATTTGTGATTTCTGTTTTCACGTGTTTATATCTTATTTACCCTTAACAGATTGTAGACTCTTTAATCCTAGAACTCTGCTGCATATTTCCTTGGCATCCCCACAGCATCCATATCAGTAAATTGTTTGATTTCACTTCATCACACGAATTATGTCTTCTTACTGAATATCATATGTAATCCTATCAACATCCAGTTATAAAATTATCATTTGCTTTTTAAAATTAGAATTCTGCTTTCCTTTAGACTCCAGAATAAGTCCATACCAGCTATGACAGCCATGACCTCGAGAAATTACTTAACCCCCTTAAGCCTGAATTTTCTCATCTGTAAATATTAGTAGTGCCCAACTTTATAGAGTTGTTGTAAGGAATGAATAAAACGTGAGTATTTATTTATAAATGCATAGTATTAAGCACAATGTCTGGCTCATGGTAAATGTCCAATTAGTATTTGCTAGTATTACTGTCATTGTTTTCAGTTAGTTGTAAATTAAGAGAAGAGGAGAAATTCTAGAAATCATTTTCATAGCAACACCAATGAGAACCATCAAAGATACATGTTGTCTCAGCATTATGTTTTGGAAAAACGTCTGCGATGCCTTTATATGTGCTTATTTATTTAAGGAATATAAACACATTTTAATACCTGCTTAATCCAAAAATTGTCATGACACATATCACTGTCAAGTTCCTAAGAAGTTACAGAAAAACACTATAGGAAGCATTTGTGTGTGTGGGTGCACATATGTAATTTCTATAAGTAACTGGAGATTATCAGCTTTTAGGAATTTCCCAGGCCTATGCTTCCTCCTAAATTGAGAAGAATTAAAAGTTAACCATCTACTAGAGTGTGAGTTTACCAAGATGATGGAGGCAAAGGCATCAGACGATGTTTAATCAACATGCTTTTGGGTCTAGGAGTTAAGCCACCCTTGATGTCTCACTTAGCCTGAATGTTCAAGAGCCACAGCAGTTCATGTCAAAACAAGCTTTGTGGGGTGGGCTAGAAGCAGATGGAGATGGGGCCCACAGTGCAGGAGAGCGCATGGGGTAAAGGGGCATGGCGCACAGGCGGAGATGCTTTTATAACTCAGGGTTTTTCCTTTCTTTTTCCTCCAGTCATGCTCAGTAACAGAACCTCCCAGGCGAGGAACTGTGGTTAACAGGCATTGATCTGTGTACCAAAGGCAAGACCACAACTGATCAGAGGAAAGGACATGTGATTAAACAGTTCACTGCCAACTGGAAACAAAAACACAGGGCTAGCAGGGAGGCATGAGCAGCATGGTAGATTGGAAAGAATAAGGTAGTGAGACTCAGAAGATCTTATCTGGGGTCCTAGCTCCATAACAGGCATGGTATGAAACAAGGCAGGTCACACTCTGAGCCTCAGTCTACACATCAAACAGAACAGGTTAGCAATTCCTAATTTCTCTCTCTCTTTCTATTTCAGAGAGAGGCCCAAATTAAGATCCTAGATATGAACCTTTCTGCAAAACATACAAATGTAGACTTATCATGTGGCCAGAAGCAATGTCCTCCTGGAGTCATAAACCTATTAGCCAAGAGCCTGAGAAAACCCATGAATGATAATGAATCAGACTGAATGATGACAACAAAAGTGAAAAAAATCCCTCGAACAAAAAACAACTAGCATGTTATAATCTTCCATACCCTCTAAAAGCCACTGCTACTGCTGAACCACCCGCTGAGGTTATATAATGCCCCATAAAAACCAGCACAGTCATTATCTTCCCACCACGGGGAAACACAGCTCCACTCCATGCTTTGGGCCACAGGCATCCAAGATGGAGGCCTTTTCTCCAAGGCTGAGCTGCTAACCTGGCATACACTGAGTTGCCACAGGGAACCTGGCAGCCAGTACCTGCTGCTGCAGCTGCAGCCTGAGCTTCCCTGTTGGCAAATGCCAAAAAGCATTTTGTGAGGTTGGCTGCAGGGCCCAGTGCTGAGA
The DNA here is from genome assembly GCF_000951035.1 of Colobus angolensis palliatus. Lineage (NCBI taxonomy): Eukaryota > Metazoa > Chordata > Mammalia > Primates > Cercopithecidae > Colobus > Colobus angolensis. The sequence goes on along the minus strand of NW_012116254.1, from coordinate 1,681,684 downwards.
GTAAAACTCCTTCCGGTGTCCTGTAGGTATGGTTGGCGGCTGGGAGGGAACACACTTCTTCCTGCGTCCTCCCATGTGAGAACATGACTTCTGAGGAGCCGTCATTACAAGGCATGTTGCCACCGCAGTGCACGGTGGCAATCGCCTCCCCAGTCTCCTGTTCTTTCATCTGTGGAAGCCAGCTCCAGGTGAGGCACTATGTCCTGCTCCACATCTGAGGGGACACTAGCTGCTCTGTTGTCTTGTCTTCACTCCTCCGCTGCTAGAGCTGTCCTAAACACTCATCAGCTCCAAACCCAACCTTGTCAGCGGAGAGACTGCAGGGCTGGGCTTCCTCCTCCCTACCTGGCTGGCTCAGTACTGACCACTAATCCCACACCAGGAGTTGGGGTCTGCTTTTATTAGCTTATAGGGCAGTCACAACCTTGCCTTTACATAGAAGAATGAGAACTACGGAGTTCTGGGATTTATTTTTTTTCCCTGCTTCATATCATGATTGTTTCCATTTCTCTGAAGAGGATCTTGAGGCTTAGATATCTGAACGATTTTGCCTGAGGTCAGAGCTAGTAAAAAGTTGGAACCCAAAGTAGAAATCTGGTCTGTCAAACTGCAAAGTCCTTTTTCTTTCCATCTCTGCAAACTGCTTTTTCTTTTGAGAGAGCAACAGGATGAAATCTTCAGCATCATTACTTCCGCAAGGGCAGACCCTGGGCTCCCATTCTTGGAAGTACATCTGGGTTTAACCCTAATACATTCATGAGAGAAGAGACACAAATCTCAGGGTAAAATTTCCGTCAGATTCATGATGGACATACATGGTTTCCGATAAAGACTACACATCATTTCAAAACTCAGCTTCTGGCCAGACCCCTCAGGATCCCTATATATACTCAACATCCATGAGATTGATGAAGAAAACCTCTTGTCCCCTAGGGATAAGATAGAATTTGGTTTCTGCTGCTCATACCACAAGAAAAAAGGGGCAAATCAAATAAGGATATCTACAGAAGTGTCTTGAACTCTTTCTGAACCCTCATTACATTAGCATATACCGGAGGGCTGATGATTTCTTAGGAAGTCCTGGGAGTCTTCAGAGACTCACAGAGATAATGTAAAGCCAGCTTTTGGTAGCTCAGGAGCTCTGAAGAAGCCTTTGCCAAACCTCAGGAAGCTCTGGAGGCATTACTAGATCATTCCTTCAGGAGGCTTGGGGCAAAAACCTGCCTTTTATATGACTTCTGGGCTCTGGATGGATAGATCCACTCTGACCTGACGTGGGTCAGCCCTGGTTCAACTGGATGCATTCTTCATCCTCAGAATAGCTTCAAAGGTTACTGCATCATGTTAGATTCATGAAATGGTTTGGCCTTCACAAAGAGACAAAATATGGCCAGCTGACTCAATTTTGAAGAGGAACTTACTCATTTCTGAGTGTTCTTAAGTATCAACATCTCCAGGTTAAATGTGAGAATTAATCCCAATGATGGTAGGAAAACTGGGAAATGGAAAAAAATTCATAGCTGTGAGATGGGAAAGACCAGATGGGAAGGATCAGGAGACCCCATCCTGGTACAGAGGATTTATGTGGGTACATCATGGAAGATGGTAGGCAAGGAACACAGAGCATGGCCTGGAGGCCTCATAGGCTTTATCTAGTAGGCTCTTGGGAGCCCATGTAAATTTTCACACTGGAGAATAATAATCAAAGTGAGGCTTTAAACATCACTGGATATCTTTTGTTCCATTTCATCAACAAACCCTCAAGATGTGCATTGTTTTCTAGCAAGTACATTTAGAAGAAGACAGAACAAGACAAATGAAAAAACACCCATCTAATACAGTATGTGACTGCACAGGAGAAATGAAAGAGATAAAAGTAACAATTGCATAGAACAAATATGATCCATTGACTAGGAGTGGCTGGAACTGGAAACTGATTCAGGAAGAGATGTTGTGGGTCAGGCAAGTCTTTAGCTCAGGAGTGAAAGGACTGAGGGTGGAATCTTAACTTTTCCAATAGCGACATGGTTGAGTCAACTTTCGCAACTTCACAGTTTATACTGAGGAGGTTTATAACTGGGGGAAGTGGGGCGTATTTTGACAGAACTTCTTAAATGATTATCTCTTGAAAACCAGCCCTGGAGCTGGACAGACCACATGTTTGTGGCTCCACATTGTACTTCTGATCAACCAAGAAACTTGCTGTGTGCTGTAGAGTTCACTTGGTGCAACAGAGGATGTGCAAATGTAAGGCAATTCCTCTTCTTCAGACCTTAAGGTTTAGTTGCTATTGTGGGTTGAACTGTGTCCCCCAAAGAAAGATGTATGGTCTTTTAACCCCTATTACCTCAGAATGTGACCTTATGTGGAGAGAGGCTTTATTGAGTAATCAAAGTAAAATGAGGTCTTTAGGGTGGGCCCTAATCTGATATGACTGTTGTTCTTATAAGAAGAGAAAATTTTGACACAGACCTGTACACAGGGCAAATGCCATAAGAAATGAAGGCAGAGTTAGCGGCGATACATACTAAGCCAAAGAATGCCAGAGGTTGCCAGCAAACCACCAAATGCAAGGAGAGAAGCATGGAACAGCCTTTCTCGATGTCCTAAAAAGGAACCAATTCTGCAGACACCTTGATCTTGGACTTCCAGCCTCCAGAACTGTGAGACAATAC
>NW_012116254.1:1676625-1678304 GCF_000951035.1 Colobus angolensis palliatus | reverse complement strand
AGTGTGAACCCGGGAAGTGGAGCTTGCAGTGAGCCAAGATCATGCCACTGTACTCCAACCTGGGTGACAGAGCACGACTCCATCTCAAGAAAAGAAAAAAAAAAAAAGATTTTAAGGTTTCAAGGAGGCAGGAGGGCTTGAGTCAGGCCTGGAGTACCTTTGAAGGCTTATTCCCTGATTTGGTGAATCTGCAGGTGGTGTTGCATTCTGTTCCCTCTGAACACTGTTACGGAGTCTGCAGCTCTTTCCCTGAGTCATATTTCACAACTCCTCTTTTATCCAGTGCATACCTTCTGGGTGCACTTAGAAATTCTTTCCCAGTTTTAAGAATCTGTTGACCCCATGGTCTTATGACCCTATTACAGGCATCATCCTACACCAAACCCACCTTCTGGCTGGTGGGTTGAATATTCCTCTGTTCAGTTTTCCCACCAGAAAAATGACGACTGTATCTCCTTTCATTTACTTTGTGGTGAGTCTAAGAATGGCTTGAAAAGCACCTTAATTTGGGGGACTTTTAAGGGTTAACCATCAAGACTTTTGTTTTAGTAAATGCCCAGGGAACACAATGTGACTATGTAGTATATGAGGTTGTATTTTCTTCCTATATATTATTTTTTCTTGTGTAGTGATGATGTTGGCGTCTCTCTTGTCATAATATTAGTTTCATTCCTTCACTGAGATGCTGTGCCAAAGCCCTTATAGGTCTTTGCAGATCACTTGGCTTCTTCTACTATTTACTTTTAAAATAACAATCACATCCCATGAAATTCCTTTGTCGCACACCAGCTGTATTTCTGCTATGTTCCCTGACTGTGATGATGGAGAAGCTTATCAGGATCACTCCCAATGTCAATTAATGATGTTTTAAAAAATGACATTGGGAGTGAAGTGAAGAAAGCAAACCATTCTCTAATCTCGGCAGAAAAGTCAGGGATTGAGCTTTACCCTTCAGAGACTCTGCAGGGTCCAGCAGCAGAGGGAAATAAGCCTTCACCCTTGAATGAAGCCTGTGATTCACTGCCTAGGCCTGTAAAGAGATATGTTATGAGCCAGAAACACTGGGCCTGGGGCCGCCACGCTCTCTGCCTAAAAGACGGAAGAGTGGTGGAAAGGCTGTGAGGTGGGCACCAGGTTCGATCTCAGGACACCTGGTCCTAACCCTGTTTCTTTTTCATTTACCTGAAGAGTTACCCACATTCTTATAATTCTTGTTTCCTCACAGGTAAGATAACCAGAAGAGACTCTTCTACTCTGATATTCTTTGATGCTGTAAAAGGCAGCTGGTTACACAACAGAAACTGAAATTTACATAAACTTGGACAGTAGAGATGTTGTTTCTTCTACACAGTGCATGTGAAAGGATCCATCACACCCGAGGTACAGTGAGGTCAATCATCACGCCAAACGTCGGTGTAGAAAAGATGAATTTGGGATGCCAAGGACAACATCTACCTGGAGTATTCCTGTTTTTATGGCATGAATGGAAGAAAACCACAAGAATTGGTCTCCATACTAAGTCATGCTCAAAGAAGGCAGGCGTGCATACATTTTGGCTGGGCTATGTTCACGCCTATGCCATATGCTACCTTGGTATTCATCGGGTGAGATTGATTCTGGTGCAGGATTTCTCCACTTCAGCACTCCTGACATTTAGATGAGATAATTCTTTGTTATGG
>NW_012116254.1:1619774-1676575 GCF_000951035.1 Colobus angolensis palliatus | reverse complement strand
TGGTTAAAGGCTGTTCCGTGCCTTGTAGGGTATTTAGCAGCATCCCTGGCTTCTACTCACTAGATGCCAGCAGAAGCCCCCACTTAGTTGTAATAAATATATCTCCAGACATTGCCAAAACTCTCCTGGGGGGCTAAATGAACCCAGGCAAGAATCACTGGTGTGGTGGGATAGTATCTTATGAAAGGACTACCCACACCCAAGTCATAAAGCACAGTGATAAGAAATGTCACCCTTCCTGGAATTTAAGAGTGTCACCACATTTAGATTACGAAGGTCAACAGACATTTGGGTGCCTATGCAACTAGATCTTATAAAGATTTGGGAAAAGAAAAAAAGGCTTTCAGATTACAGCTGTCTTTTTTTTTTTTTCCCATGACATTACTATTCTTCCAGCATCTAACGTGGAAAGAGGAGTGAAGTCTTTTATTGGATTCATATCAGGATGGTTTGGCTGTGGAGATATGGACAGGCTACTCGTTTGTTCACATGTTTACAGTGGGAAGCGCCTCCTGTCCTCAAGGCCATGCCCAGAGTAAACACTGCCCATGTAGCTGGTTCATGATGGCATTGGGTGGCAAAGACTGCTGTCTAATCAGGCTCCTTGAATAGGAGAAAGGCCCCCTGAGTAGGCTTGAACTCGCATACATACATTACTTGTAATGGAAGAGAGTAGTCATGAAAAGCAAACTACTCATTGCAACGATATTGCCATTGTTCAGATGTTACTTGGAGTTTGACACCAATAAAACCAGACTGTGAGCCAATCAATAAAGTCCAGGGTCCTGTATGATCATGGATGAAGAACTAAAAAATACACAGATTCCCTAGTATTGTGCACAGGTGATTTTTGAAAGTTTGCATACTTTTGTTTTCTCAGAGGGTGATGGTTTTTTCCGATGAATGATTTTAAAAGAAAATATGCCAAAATCTCTGGAGATGATTTCAGAAATATTCCAAAGTATTTTGAGCAATGGCAGCTTTGTGGAATGTGATGTGTATCCTTTTGAGAAAAAGACCTGTTTATTGAGTTTGGCACATATCAGTATATTTCTTAAATGGATCAATCTAATTACTAAATTCTAATTTCTCACATATACCAAGGTGCTCAGCTCCCACCTCCACCCCAACAATCCAAGTTCTTAACTATCAATCCTCAAAGAGGCAGTAAGTAGTTAAGAGGACCCACTGTTTCAATTTTTAGCCAAATCTACATTGTGCCTTCTCAGATTACATTTTCAACTGAGCCCTTAAAACTAGCCTGAAAGGGTAAAACAAACGAACACCTTTCTATATAAAGAAGAGAATCTCAATAATGTCTCTTCAGATGAAAGAGTTGCTGAAGTTTGAGCACCTTGGAGAAGGAACTGCAACATGCCAGCAAAACTGGAAGCTACAGGTATGAGGGCAAAGCCACCCACCAAAGCCAGTAACAAGCAGTGCTTAGAATTCGGCATTGCCCTTGGAAACATTTACGTGCTTAAAAATATAATTATAAAAGATTGAGGGTGTGGAGGGAGAGAAGAAGGAAAAGAGAAGAATGAAAGAACTGTGCCATTTCTGGCCACCATTAATACCACCAAATTCAAATAAATCCCAAACGAATAGGATGAACAGTATTGAAGCAAACACTGAATTCCAGAGGGGACCAGGCCTGTGTTGTAAAAACAGGACCACGTGCTTTAGGAGGAATGCTGTGTGCTCAGCCTTGTTTATAACACGGCAAAGGATTCAAGAATGGAATCTGTTCCTCTTGACAAAGAAAAAAAAAACAAAAACGATTTTTTTCAACCCTTGCCCTCCAGCACCTTCCACTCTTTGCCCTCTTCAGATCCCAGGTCTGAAAGCTGGGGTTCTAGGGTGAATTACTGAAATGCTCTGTTTTGGCCTGTTTTCATCAGTGTAGCTAGAAGGTGGAGAGGGATGGATGGGAGGGCAAGGAGCCAGGGAACTGAACCATGGGGGAGAAGGCTTTGTTTTTTCAAAAAGAGATCAGTGTACGGAAGTGAAGCTTTTCTGAAGGAGCTTTCCAGACTTTTTGGATCTGTGGTATTTTCAGGCAGGTTATTATTATGATTATTATTTTGGTGGGGGAGCCTTGGATAATGCATGAGATCTGGAGATTCAAAGAAGAACAGCTCCCTCTCACTCCGTGGGATAAAATGCCACCCTGACTTTATTCTGTCTTAAGTAAGTTTCCTGAGGATCCTTTAGTCTCAGTATGAGTTAACTGAGCATGAAGATAGTGCAGTGGAAAAAGCATGGATTTAGGGGTCTGAGGTCTTTTCTACCTCTTCCTGGTTGTGGCATCTTGGTATGTTACTTGTCCCTGCAAAGCCTAAAGGAGAATGGTGCTATCTTCATTGCAGGAGTTTTGCAAGACTCAAATTAGAACACATCTATAAAGTAATGAGCAGCAGGCCCAGCACAAAGGGTACAAGAGAAGTGGCAGGGTCCTTCCTGCTGCTCCTTCTCAAAGATGAACCTCTTCTACAGTATCCCTAATATTGGAAATCTAAGTTCTGCTTGAACACCGGCAGAGATGAACAGCTCCCCACCTCTTTGGGCAGCCTACTCTGTATAGGTAGCTCTACCTGTTGTCAAGCTCTTACTGGGAGCCAGTATTGGGTTTCCTCTACTTTCTACTGACATAGAATACTGTCGTTTAACTGCAACAACACAAACAACTAATATTTATTTTGCATTTACTTTGTATACTGACCTAAGAGCTTTTCAGGCATTATAGAATTTAATCCTTATGATACTCAATAAAGTAGGAGTTAATATTGCCCTCATTTTACAGATGGGGAAATAGGCTTTGAGTGGTGACATGACTTACCAAAAATGTCTTACTCAACAAGTAAAAGAGCTGAGACTTGAACCCAAGTCACTGTCAGTCCCAATTCATGCTGCAATTCCAGATTACACTGCTGTCCTTGGTAGGGCAAGCATTTAGTGTAGTGTCGAATTCAGAGGAGTTATTCAGCAAATGGAGAATGAATGAATGAATGAGTGAATGAACAAATGGATGAATCACACATACTAAGGAAGCAATCTATTTGCAAAGTAGTCAGGACCTGGGCTGTTTCAACCTCGATTTTGTTAGGGTCCCACTTTCAATACATCCTGGCCTCATTTTTATTGCTTAGGCCATCTTCGTAACTCAGTACTGCTTTTAAGGAGACAAAAATGTAAAGCATGCACTCTGTCTAGTGTAGAGCTTCCTAGGAGTGTGTGTGTGTGTGTGTGTGTGTGTGTGTGTTGTGTGCATTCCCGTTGATGTACTGCTCTAGTCAGACAGATTTTTAGCAGCATCTTATTTACTGTTTAAGGTTTTCATCATAATCCCTTACAACTTCTCTGCTTTTTCTTCCATTTTTTTTCCAATGAAAAAATTATAAGATGAAAAGCTATGGAATTTTGGGAGGTTTCCTTATCAAGCCTAAAATATACATGTATATTTTTTATTTTAAGAGTATATTTAGTACAATTTAGACAGACACATTTTCAACAGATTTGGTGGTGGTGATGGAGGAGTGGGGCTTTGCAATGATCTGCAGAGCACTAACTGCAGTCTCCAACCTCCCCCTACACTTACCATGTCCTGTTTCCAGGCAGGAACGTGTTCAGAAGACCTCAGGGCAATACATGGGCTGCCCAACATCCTGGCTGCTCACTGTAGCCCCTGCTCTGTCCTTGGGCCTAGTTCTCACCACTGGGCTCTTGGTTTTTCCTTGTGACCCTATCTCTGCCTAATGACTTGATTCTACTAACATAAGCGTGTTTTTGTCTATCCAAGTTCAAATGTCTTAGTACCTAATAATGAAGACCAGCCTCCTCTCTCATCCTCTACTAGGGACGGGTGTCTTGGTTCAAAAGCCCAGTCTAGACAGCTTCCTGTCAAATCATATCCCTCCTACTTAAACATCAACTGATTTCCTTTGTTGGCATTCATACCAAGGAGGAGGCTAGAGTGCAGTACTACCAGGATGAGCTGGTGTGCCCACAGTTCACTGTCATTGGACTACGGATGAGAAAATTTTGGAAAGACTAATCTCTCGTTAAAATAAGAAAGACTAACACGAATTTTGTGTTTTGTATTCTCTTTCTTTTGATTAAACATCTTAATTCGGCTGTATTTAATTTCACTATGATCAGTCACGAGCTTTCTTAGACTGTAAACTACTAGTGGCAGGGCATAACTATTATCTTATTAGTTTCATTGTCAATTATCCAGCATTACATGATGCAGAATTACATCCTTAAAAATAATTATGTGTGCTGTTGGGGGCTGAGCATACACAGAAAAATGGATCAACTGGTATAAAATGGATTCACCAGGTTTAGCTGACTTTAGCAATGCAGACAACCTGATTAACTATTATTGTCCTTTTTTGCTATGAACATTAGTAAGAAGGGTTGTCGTGAGTTATCTCTGAGGTGGTTCTGACTTTATCTTATTGTGCCTATGTAGCCAAAGCACCAACTTCATGATCTATGCCAGTGACATGGGTGTACAGTGAACATATCCCAGAGTTTTTTCTTCAGGTATCTCTCAGTAGACAATGTTAAGACCACAGACTTTTCACCTTCTCACTCATGCACACTGTATAATATATAAAATGTTAAGAACAAAACAGGAGTGATTAAAATGAGATTTTTCTACTTTCAAAGGGTCATTCTTATGCTGGGTTCTAGAGGCTCTTCAATGCTTCACTGTCAAAAAATCGTAACTTCCTGGAAACTTTTTGTTCTCATCCTGGGTCAGCCACTCTAGGGCTGAAAAGGGATGTGACACATGAGGACTTCAGATTCTAAGTAACTAATAACCTGCCTAGGGAGGCCAGACTATTACCCCTAAGATTATCATCTGATAACTTGGAATCACACATACATGAGTCTCATAGTGGTAACCAGAGTATTAGGAGTAAAAGAAAAAAAAAAATTCTGTGAGCTCAAACAGTAGGACCTGCTTTACAGAAGAATGACGCATTAGTTGAGGCCAGAAGGATGCTCAGGATTGTTTTCTGTTGTAACGTAAGAACCAGAAGATTCTATATCCAAATAAATAAAGTTAACATTAGTAGCTTAAGACATCAGTAGCTCTGATTCTGCTGGGTGTCTAGAAAGCTCTGGCCATGTCTTTTTTCTCATCAAGCCATCAAACCTGACGTGTCGAAATGGTAGAGTAACAAGTGTTTTCTGTTAGGGCTATTTTAGAACTGCTTCTCATAAAACAGCAGTGAATAATATTGTTTATGGAGTTCTAGTACTGTAGGTGGGTATACCATAAACCAACATCCCTGTGGATTTACTTCCCCATATCCAACCTTGCCCATCATCATCCTGAGTGCTTAACTTCAGAATGCTCCACAGTACAGACAGGAGGGCAGAAGACACATTGGTGGGTGAGCATATTTCTACTGCATCTTGCAATTGCGGCCTAGAGCGCTATCTACAGATCTAGCTGTATATGAAAAAGGAACGGCAGTCGTTGAGATCAGCGCTGGAAGCTGTGAATACAGCCAATATGTCTACTGAACGGTGCATATGTTTGACTAGAAACAGACACATGGGTTTATGTGTATACAATTTTATTCTGTGCAGGGCAAGTGAAATCTCTGGGGTCTTTAATGCTCACCACTCAACCTTGAAGAGAAAAGCTCTGTAACTGGCCCAAGGTTGGGAAGAGGTCGCCACAGAGTCAAGTATGGGGCAAGTGCCTGGTGTGAGGAGAGACTCCCCGGAAATGGGGCTACCACCCCACTCAGGTGTTTTCCATACGCAACTGTGACAGCTAGAAATGCTCCTGTCAAGGGTTAGCTTGGCCCTGGATTCCATGTTGTCCTCTCTGCCCCGAGCCATCATTGTATTATAATAAGAACTTTCTCACCACAGTACCCACCCACCACTGGCCTGGCTTATTAAAAGCCCCAAAGAACTGTAACGGTCCCAATCTCCCTTCTCTTTAACTAGAACAGGGGCTGCTAAACGGCCTCTCGCTGCCTTTTGCGTGTGGTGCTAATTAACATGATCCAAGTTACAATATGTGCTAAAGATTCCAGTTTTGTTACTTATTTAATGAGCTTCGTGGGATTTGAACATGAGGCTCAAAGTAGCAGGGGAAACCTCATAATTAGTTTCAATTACAAGAAGTTCCTACGCATTAAGACTATTTGATGAACAGCAAAGTGAAGGAACTACCGACCAGATACAAATCACTAATTTTGTTTCATTTATTATTATACTTATTTTCTTCCTAATTAGTGCTGATTGGCTTATGATCCTAATTAATGCAAAGGAATTTGGAATGGTATACAATGGTATGGCTTAGAAGATGCCAGCATGTACAACTGCTAAATTATTGCTAATTGTTATTTACATGAGGCCTGGAAGACTAAGTAATGCAATGCCTAATTAGCATTAAAGATATGGTATCCGTTTCCAATTTACACTAACGCAATGGAGATCAAATCATTAGTCTAAAAACCTCGATCTTTAGATCTCAAGAATTGCTCCACTGTATAGTGACCTCTACCTAAGGAGAAACTCTTTTGTCTTCAGTTGCATCTTGCCAGGGCTTGGCTAGAACTTTGCAGAAAAGTTACACAGGAATACTCAGTAGAACACTGGCAATGGGCTGCAGTATTTAAGGATTAGAGCTGGGAGCCACCTGGCAAATAGGCCAAGCATAAGGCCTGGGTTTCTTCCAACACTGGAAGGTGTGTGTGCTTGCTGGAGAGTGCAGTCCCGAGATGGCAGATTTCTGGGAAGGCCTAAGGCCATCCTGACATTATGGTGTCTATGAGTGATATCTATAGAGGACTAGGGAAGCCTATTTTGAAGGGCTGGTGGCTCAGCTAGTATCATAGGGGCAGATGCTGCCAGCCTGATGGGGGTTGCAGTGACACAAAGAACAAAGAGATGCTCCTGGAACTGGGAGACCTAGACTTCAACTCTCTTAGTCCAAAACTCCCCCAAGATGTCCTCCTCATCTCTGATTACACCACTTGTGTTATGGCAAGTGTTTCCTCTCTTCCTAATCTGATCTTCCCTAGTCAATAAAGAGTCTTGAAGGAAACACTCTGGGATACCCCTTTCAGCTGAGACCTGCCTGTACCCCCTCTCAGTGCTTTTTGCACAGGAGTGTCCATCGTTTTGCCTTTTTCCTATCCTTTTTCTTCCACCAACCCCATATATTTTCCCTCTTTCCCTTTGTCTTCTCCCTTGCCTCTGCCTTAACCCAATGCTCTGTGGGCTGGAAAAGAAGAGTATAGGAGTAGCAGCCAGAAGGTCTGCCTGACTTGATGTTACAAGACTCATTTCACTTCTCAGGACTTGAGGTTCTCCATCTTGTAAAACGGAAATGCTAGTATCTACTGTTCTATCCCTTTCTCACCGAGTGTGTTGAAGCACAAATGGGATAACATATGGGAAAGCCCTTTGGAAATCAGAAAGTTGGATATGAATGGGGAGGATTTTGAGAGTCAGTTTTGCAGTTTTATCTTTATGGGTAGTTTTTCAGGGCCTGACAGAGTTAAAATCCAGTCTGTAAATACTTCCCCTTTTACTGTCAGGCCTACATGTGGACTGAGAAGCACTCCTAGAGGTGACTCCACACAGCTGAATGAAACCAAGCAGAGAAAGCTGGCTCTGCCCAGACCCCTGCACTCCACCCCACAAGTTCCTCTTCTCCTAAATACCTTGTAGATGGAGAGCATTGCTTTACTGACAATCTGGCCCGGGGCCAGCAGGCTCTAGTCTCTCTAATTCTCTGAGACATTCTTTGGAGAAGACTTTTCATGTGCCCAGGCAAATAATGCTCCTGGCTATCAGGCTTCATTGGAACATGCATTCTCTTCAGCCTCATAAGTATTTTATACTTTTTGAGAGAGAAGAAGAGAAAAGAAGGAAGGAGAGAGGAAGAAACAAGAACAGTAGCTGCTTGATGTTTAATATACATAAACCCTGTATTGGGTTTTTGGGGTAGCTTCATTCGAATTTCACTGTGGACCTGTTGAAATTTGATTTCTCAGAGTTAGTAAAAACATTTTCCTGAAAAATATCAGTTCATATCATTTGGTAAGTGTTATGGCCTACATGTGTACCATAAAATTGAGATGTAGGAAACAATCCCCAATGTAACAGTGTTGGGAGATGGGGCCTAATGGGAAGTGTTTAGGGCCCTGCCCTCATGAATGGATTAATGCTGCTATATAATATAACAAGGTCATTTGGGAGTCGGTTTGCTTTCTTCTGCTATTCTGTCCTATGAGGAGAGAGTGTTTATCTTTTTTACCTTCCACCATGTGAGGATGCACCAAGAAGGTCCTTGGCAGACACTGATCCCAGCATATTAATTTTGGACTTCCCAGCCTGCAGAACCATGATAAATAAATTTCTGTTCTTTACAAATTACTAGCAGCATAAATGGATGAAGACAGAAAGGTTAAATTATCTATGTATGTTTTAAACAAACACACACACATACACACACACACACACACACACAAAGTCTGCACAAGTACATTTAAAAAATGTGGTCTTCGTATTAAGACTGCGTATTTACATATGCATGTCTGCATATTTACATTTAAAATGTACATTAAAAATGTAAATAACAATCAGGCACAGTGGTTCCCGCCTGTAATCCTAGCACTTTGGGAGGCCGAGGCGGGTGGATCACGAAATCAGGAGATCGAGACCATCCTGGATAACACGGTGAAACCCTGTCTCTACTAAAAATACAAAAAATTAGCTGGGCATGGTGGTGGGCACCTGTAGTCCCAGCTACTCAGGAGGCTGAGGCAGGAGAATGGTGTGAACCCGGGAGGTGGAGCTTGCAGTGAGCTGAGATTGTGCCACTGCACTCCAGCCTGGGCGACAGAGCAAGACTCTGTCTCAAAAAAAAAAAAAAATATATATATATATAAATAATGTGGTCAGTTGTCTACTAACACTCAGTTTAAGACACATAATATTGCCAATGCCTTTGACACTCACATGTATGTTACTCCAACCCGCACCAGGTGCCTTTGGGTAAACTTAAGAAAAGTACCCTTTTCTTCCTTGTGAGATGAATTCCCACACCTGGGCAAAAGGCTTGGGAGTATCTTGAAGGGCTAATATTTAGCTCTAATTACTCCCTTGGCTGGAAATTCTTGTGCAATGTACAACCATACATGGCAACCCTGCCCAACCTTCCTTATTTGCAGTTTCATCATACATGTGGATCTCTGAACAGTATGTTATTTTTTCATATTTTTGAATTTTGTAGATATTGGGCCACATATTCTCTTGCTCAACATGCTATTTCTAAGATTCAGCTGATATGTGTAGACGTGACTCATTCATCTTCTTGGATAATAATAATCTTTTGTATGGATATTCCACCATGTATATATCTACATTATTGTCAATGGGCAACCAAGTTGTGTCTGGTGTTTACCTATCACAAAAAAAATTTTCCCTATGAGCACATTGGTATTTATTTTCTACACATGTGGGCAAGAGTTTTGTGAGAACAGACATGGAGGAATGAAACTGTTGGGTAAGATGTGGGAAATATGTCTTTAATTTTAATATATAATGCCAAATTGTTTTTTAAAACTTTTGTGTCAACTCCTAGCAGAATAAAAAGGAATTATCCTTACTCACATAATTCTTTAATCCTTAGTATTCACAGATTTCAATTTTTGCCAGTGTGGGTGACTGTGGCTTTAATTTGGATTTTCCTGATTATAATTTTCCTGGATTACAAGAGTAATCCTATAATTTAATTTGGATTTTCCCGATTATAATTTTCCTGGATTATAATCAGGAAAATTACTGAATTTTTTTTTGTGTGTGTCCTCTCATCTAAAATACCTTTTCATTTCTTTTACCCAGGTTGTTTATTTTAAAAAGTAAGGTTGAAAGTCTTTTCTTTATTAAACTCTAGCAGTTCTTTAAATATTCCGAATTCTTCTTTTTCGGTAATATAAAATGCAAATATTTTCACAGTTGATAGGTTATCATTATCTTTTTTATGTCTTTTGATAAACATTTTTCATTGATAGTCAGATTTATTAATTTGTGTGATTTGCCTTTTTGTCTTAAGAATACTTTCCTATTCTAGGGCCATAAAGTGTTGCTCTATATTTTCTAAAAGGACAAAGTTTCAACTATCACAGTTAATAATGTAATCCATCTAAAAGTGGGTTTTGTATATTTTAACATCTGGTAGGGTAAGTCCTCCACCTTTTCTTCTTATTTAAGAGTATCTTAGTTATTCCTGTAACTTTCATGTAGGCTTTTTATATGAGTATAGAATTATCTTATAACATTCCAAATCTGCTTGTTGAAATTTTGACTGACATTTCATTAAAATCTATAGATAAATTTGAGGAAAACTGATACCTTCATAATGCGTCTTTCTATTCATCAATATATTTTTCTCAATTGTATTTTTTAATAAACTTCAGTAAGACTCATTTTTTAAAATGAAATCCTACATGTATTTTGTTAGATGTATTTCTAGGTATCATATTACTTTTTCTTCTTATAAATATTCATTTCTACACATCAGCAATAAGTAGAAAAATATATCAAAATGATTTTCTGTATTTAATCACTTTTAGTCTTATACTTTTATTAATTTTGATAACTTATTTATATATTTCTTTCTGGATGTCATTGTAGTCATATCATAAGAAAACAATCAGAGTTTTATTTTTACTTTTCCAAACCTTCTAATTTTAATTTGTTTTACTTTCCTTAGCTTACTGGCTGAGACCTGTAATGTAACTTTGAATAGACTTGAGAACATTGGGCCTCTTTGCCTTGTTTCTGATAGTAAAATGAAGGCTTTTAATGTCTCATTGTTAGGTCTGATGCCTACTGCAGGGTTTTTTCTTGGTATCTCTTATCAGGATAAAGAAGTTTATTTTTATGCTTAGTTTGCTGAGAACCTTCGTCATAAATGAATGTTGGCTGTTAGTGAATGACTTCTGCATCAATTGACATAATCATTTGTCTTTTTTCCTTTGTTCTGTTAATATGGGGAATTTTATTTATCTATTTTCTAATGTTAGATCAAAATTGCATTCCTGAGGTAAATCAAACATAGTTGAAATGTTGTATCTTTAAACTAAATTTCTAGATTATGTTTGTTTTTATTTTGTTTGGAATTTTTATATCTATGTTTATAGGTAAACTTGGCCCACTATTACTTCTTTTTTCTCATTCTGTGTTTGAGAGTGATCTATGTTCCATCCTGGGAAAGTTCTTTCTTCTGTAATCTAAATAAGTTTGTGTAATAATGGAATTCTTGGCAGAACTAACTGTAAAACCTTTGGACTATTTTTATTTAAACAATTTTAAACTATTGATTCAATTTATTTAATGATTAAAGGGAAATGTGGGTTTTCTATTTCTTCCTGAATTGGTATTTTTAAGTTACATTCTTTTCCCAAGCTATGTCTGTGCCATGTTAGTGTTCAAATATGTTGACATACAGTTGTTCATAATACATTAGTCTTTTCATCTCAATTGCGTTTGCAATTACATACTCTCCATAACACTATCTTTTTCTTTTTACTTCTCTCCCTAATATTTTTCTTTGCTTTCTATCCTTCCCTTGCCCCTCAACTATTATTGCCATAATTTTTTCTCAGTCTTGATCTTAATCATAATTTTAATCTTGATCATAATTTTTTATCACTTGATCTCAGCCAAAAGGCTGAGAAGCATTTTTTTTTACATCAATCACTCTTTAAAAAAAATTGTTGGCTTTATTGATCCTCTCTATAGCATCTGTTTTGCACTTTATTGATTTATGTTTTTATCTTTATATATCCCTTTCTTCTACTTTCTTTGAGTAAATTCACTTAAAAATAATTTCCAATTTCTTAAGTCATATGGTAAGCCTTTCTTGTTTTAGCCTTTCTTATTTCCTAATGTAAATCTTTAAACTTCTACACTACTCTCCAAGAACCAACCTAGCTGCAGCCTATGTGTTTTGACATGTAGTATTTTCACTATTATTCAGTTCTAAATGTTTTGACCCATGAATTAAACAGAAGTGTTTTCTAACTTCCAATGATTTGGTGCTTTTAATATTATATTTTTATTACTGAGTTTAATCTAATTGTCTTTAGTTAGAGAATATAATCTCTATGACATTGACTCTTTGAAATTTGTTAGGCATGCTCTATGGCCCAGTATGTCATCAATTTTTATTATTGTTCTACATGTGCTTTGTTGTATTTTCTATTAGTTGGATGTAGCACTTATGTGTGTTTATTACAATTAGATTTGGAAACTGTTTTTCTCTGATTTGTTATATTCTTACTCATCTGTGTTTTGTTTGTTTGATCCATTACTAACAAAGATTTGTTAAAATGTTCCATTCTGAGATCAAGTTTGTGAATTTGTCATCTTTACTTTATTTAGTTGTAAACTACGTTATTATGTCCATATAAGTAGAAATTTTAAAATATTATTGGTTTTAACTGAACATTCTATCATTTCAGCTGCACTATGACCCTTTTTACTGTCAATAACTTTGTTTTAAGGAAAAAGACATTAAAGACTATTTTGGATGGTATTTATATAAGTATACAAGCTTTCTATTCCTATTTATCTATCATTTTCATACCTTTCTTTTCAGTCATATATTTCCATATATTTTAGGTATATGTTTTATAACAAGCATATTCTAGATTATAAATTTGAAGATCCAATCTGACCTTTTTAAAGCTTTTATGTTTGCTGTTATTATTATTTTATTTGGATTACTTCATGATTTATATTGTCCAGTTTTCCATTTCTTATGTTTCTTCCTTTTTTTTTGAGATGGAGTCTCGCTCTGTCACCCAGGCTGGAATGCAGTGGCGTGACCCTGATTCACTGCAACTTCCACCTCCCAAGTTCAAGCAATTTTCTTGCCTTAGTCTTCTGAGTAGCTGGGACTACAGGTGCATGCTACCACTCCCAGCTAATTTTTGTATTTTTAGTGGAGACATGGTTTCACTATGTTGGTTTCAAATTCCTGACCTCAGGCATCCGCCTGCCTCGGCCTCCCAAAGTGCCGAGATTACCCGCGTGAGCCACCACGCCTGTCCCGTTTCTTCCTTTTTGGTTTCTTTTTTTTTTTTTTTCTCTCTCTCTCTCTAATGGTTTGTAAGTTATACCTTTAGTTCTATCTGTTTAGTGGCTAACCTAGATATTATAAAACCCAAATTTAATGTAACAACATGGAAATGTAATACCTTTACACTTTTCTAAAACAATAAGGCAACTTTTGAGTATTTTAGCCTGATTACTCCTATTTACATTATTATTTAGTACTTCTATGCTTTTCCTAGTACTATAAATTGAACACTATTTAGTGTTTTGTAGAGCCAATGTGTGTATGTGTGTGTATTTTTTTTTTTTTTTTTTTGAGACAAGGTCTTTCTCTGTTGCCCAGGCTGGAGTGCAGTGATTATAACTCATTGCAACCCAGCAATCCTACCACCTCAGCCTCCTGAGTAGCTGGGACTGCAGGCATGCACCACTATGCTCAGCTAATTTTTTATTTTTGTAAAGACAGGGTCTGATTATGTTGCCCAGGCTGGTCTTAAACTCCTGGCTTCAACTGATTCTCCCCCTTCCCATCCTAAAGTGCCAGGATTTCAGGCATGAGCTCTTGCTCCTGGCCAGTGTTCAGATATTTAAATATAAGTTTATCCACATTTTTTCTATTATTTTTTTCACTATACCTTCTCACATCTCCAGCCTTCTTTCTGGAAAATATTTTGTCTTTCTGCAGTATACACGTTGGAAAACTCTCTTTAGGGAGAGTCTTTTGGTAGAAAATACTCTGTTTTGTTAGACTTAAAACATCTTTATTCTTGCTTTTGAGACAATATTGCTCTGGATGTTTCTCTGGCTTCACAAGTTATTTTTCTCTATATACTTTGAAGATAGTTTTTAACCATGTACCGGATTTCATTGTTACTGTTGAGATGTTGGCTGAAAGCCTAATGATTGTTTGTTTTGAATGCTATCTATCTTTTCCTCCTGGCTTTTGTTTGATTACAGTGTGTCCACTTAGATAATTTTTTTAATCCTGTTTGGAATTTCTTGTGCTTTCAGCTTCTGAGGATTGATGCCTTTCATCAATTCTAGAAATTCTTAAGGACTACATATTCAAATATCCTGTTTATTCCTTTTACTATCTCTTTTCTGGAGTTTCAATAAAATGTATGAAAAATCTGTTCTTTAACTTATGATTCTCTTAACCTTTGTTTCTACTGTTTTCTGTCTATATTACATATAATTTCTTTGGATCTTTCTTCCAGTTCAGCAAGTCTTTCTTTAGCTATTCTTAATTTGCTACATCATCCATCATTGTGTTTCTAATTTATATTATTATGTATTTCATTTTTAGACTTTCTATTTGGGTAGTTTTCAAATCTACCTTGCTATATTTCATAATCTATTATACTTATTCTTTTGATGTTCTTTACTTTTTAAAACATATTGAGCTTACTTAGCTTGTAGTTGAGGGGATTCATATTTTTTCCAGATATAGTGGGTCTAATTTTACTCCTTGTTGCTTCTGCTGAGTCTTATAAAAACTTGTTTCCTCATGTATTTTGCATTATCATATTTTATCATGATTTATGTTTTTGGCATTTCTTCTATGAGAACTATTTGAGTCATGGTTACTAAGTGCATTTTTCCAGAGATAACAAGCACTTCCATTTGCTAGGTGCCCAAGGGTTCCACCAAACCAGGAGAATTTTAAACTAAAATTTTCATTTGGTCATTTGTAGTCACAAAGCAAGTATCTATTTTGACCCCCCTCCCCGACACCCCCATTCATATGAAAACTGCCTTGAGATTAAGATTTCTCAGAGGTTACTGGTCCCTGCAACTATAGTGAAGACTATGATGGGCTATATGCTATTTCAGTCTTTTACTGAGGGTTTTGCCTTATAAAATACACTCTTTGAAAGGAATTTTTGGTCATACATCCTAGATTGCATGGGAATTACATTTGTTTTCTCTTCCCTATAAGTAACCAAATAAACCAAACAGTCTGAACTATCCAGAACTATCTGCCTATCCAGAAACAGGCAGATAGCTGCAGAAAAAGCCCACCAACTTTAAGGCTAGCTACCTCTTTGTATTAGAGCTTTCTTGTCAATTTTAGCATCTCAGAACCCCTACCCACATTTCTCACCTGAAAATACATATAAACAGATCTCTTACACCTCATTCAGTTTTTAAACATTTTATATCAGAAGAGTTTTGAAGTATATCTTGCCTGCTGTATCTTGAAAACAGAAACCTTTTATATGATTTGAATCCCAACGTCAATACACAGTGACCCACTGACTTCTGTCCTTCTCCATCATCATCACTTATTTGTTCTTAGCCTTATTCAGACACCTGAAATTCAACTAATTAACTAGAGATGCTATATAATAAATAATGTACAGTGTCTACTAAAAAGTCATTTTTAACTTAGTTTTATAAATATATTCTATGATGTGAATTTTATGCCGCTTTTCTTTTCAAATCCTAGGTCAAAAGTTCTAAACATGATATTCGTGTCCCCTCTTTTCCAAATCGTATGCATGTGTATATATTTTTATTTTTCTACAAAAGGGTACATGCTTTTCAGCAGATTCTAAAAGAAGTATGTAGCCTTTTTAAAAAAAGGTTAAGAATTGCTTATCTTAGAATATCAACAATTAAACAGGTTCACATTTTTAGGAGAATTCTGGAAACTATGCCTGGGAAAAGGGAATGAAAAAATATCCCATGAGAATCGGTATATATAGCTATATCTATATATGTCTGTCTAGCTGTAGATTGATCTGCCTATTTACATATAATCAAACACATATGGCCACACTCTCATACATACAGGCACACGCTGCTGTGCTACAACGTAATAGGAAATAGGGTGAGAGACTGGGATTATTATCAATATTAAATTTGTTTTAATTATGTGTATTTTTCCATAGCAAGCTTAAGCTTAAAGATAATAAACTGCCTTATCTTCACGGAGAACCAAACCAGTCATTGCTGAGAAAACTCTGACAGCACTCCTATCTAAAATGGGTAATTCTAAACTAACATTACCCATCTTGACCTCCCGGCCAGACTTGGCTCCAAGTGATTTGGCGGTTTCCATAAATCACATCTTCCTTTCAAAGGCAAAGACATTTCAGATATTTAGAAGAATGTGGCAGAGCTTGAAAGAATTTCCAAGAGAGCTCCAAAGCATTTTGAGCAGAGGCAGCTGAACCAGAATCTGCGTTGTCTAGTGATTGTTACTGATGGACAGGCAATAATCCTAATTGGGGGTTTGAGTACCACTGACTTCATGAGTCTCTGTGTTTTATGCTATCTTATTGCTGTCTGTCTCAAACATGTGTGACTAGAGAGTGGTCAGAAGGAAAACTCTGGGGGCTCTTCTGGAGAAGGAGCTTTAAATACAGTCATATATGGCATAACATCGTTTTGGTCAGTGATGGACCACATATATGATAGTGGTCCCATAAAATTGTGGTGAAACTGAAAAATTCCTAAAATGCCTGGTGATGTTGTAAGCCACTGTAATATCATAGAGGCTATTACACAATGCTTTACACAAGTGTTTGTGGTGATGGTGGTATAAACAGATTTATTGCACTGCTAGTCATGTATAAGTTAGCACATAGGATTATGTACAGTACATAATACTTAATAATGATAATAAATGACTATGTTACTGGTTTTAGTTACTATACTATACTACAATACACTATACTATACTATACTATCTATTGTTAATTTAGAGTACACTCCTACTTATAAAAAAATGTTAACAGCCTCAGACAGGTCCTTTAGGAGGCATTCCAGAACAAGCAAGGCATTGTTATTATAGGAGATGACAGCACCATATGTGTTATTGCCCTGAAGACCTTCCAGTAGGATAAGCTATGGAGGTGGAAGTCGGTGATACTGATGATCCTGACCCTGTGTATCTGTTTGTGCCTGTTTTTAACCAAAAAGTTTAAAAGTTAAAAAAAAATCAAAATAAGAAAAGGCTTATAGAATAAGAATATAAGAAATATTTTGTACAACTGTAGAATGTGTTTTAATATAAGTATCACAAAAGTGAAAAAGTTAAAAAACTTAAGCTTATAAACTAAAAAGTCACACTAAGCTATATTTCATTTATTAATGAAGAAAATTGTTTTAAATATTTAGTGTAGAGCATTTATAAAATCTATAGTAGTATACATTAATGTCCTAGGCCTTCAAAATCACTCACCACTCACTCACTGACTCACTCAGAGCAACTTCCAGTCCTATAATCTCCATTCACAATAAGTGCCCTAGACAGGTGTGCCATTATTTATCCTTGACACCCTATTTTCGCTGTACCTTTTCTATGTTTAGATACTCAAATGCTTACCATTGTGTTACAATTATCTACAGTATCCAGTACAGTAACATGCAGGGCAGGTTTGTATCCTAAGAGTACAAGGCTACACCATATAGCTTAGCTGTGTACCAGGCTATTCTATCTAGGTTTGACTAAGTACACTATGACATTCGCACTGGGATGGAGAGGTCTGGTGGCACACACTAGCAGAAGCAACATCATTTTACAGTTGTTCCTCAGCTACTCTCTGTCATAATGTATATTTTTCTAACTCACTTTAAAACTCAAAATCTATAAATTAGTTGCTCTTTCCCTCTGGGAACAAGACTCCAGTGGAGTACTGAATACTTTGGTTCTTGGCTCCAGATATTGTTTCGAAATCAAAAAGTCTTATATTAGCTTCCCCTGCAGGATCTCTGTGGCCTTCATTGTAAATCTGTGAGGAAATCATGGTACTTTTGGCAATGTAGCTAGCTAAAGGTTGAACAGTGAAAATGAACAATGGAGAATTCATAGCCCTAAAAGCTGATTACATGTAATCCTGCAGATACTAATGGTGGATTACAGAGTGATTATTGACAAATTGATGGACTGGCACCTAGATGCTGTAAAAACTAAACAGTTGTACTGTAGATTTAAGTTAAGAACATTTAAAAGAAGAAAAGGAATCATCACGCAAGTAACTGTGCCCTTGCATGGGATTCATATGAAATAAATAAGACTGTGCTCCTTGATTGATTCCACAGATTAAAATAGTTCAACATTAATAAGTGTATTAAGCCTAAGCCAGAATTATTATTACTATTATATTATCACATGTACAGTTGTCTGGGCCACTTAAGACAGAGATAGAGGAATAGCAAAGCTCTAGAGAAATAAAATCTGAACAAAACTAGACTGAACAAGTTACAAGTTATCTGAAAATGGAAACAATAGTACCTACTGCTTAGCTCTGATGCATTGCCCATTTTTGGCAAATTAAGCAAGTAAACTTTTTTTTCTTTTTAATACAGAGTCTTGCTTTGTCGTCCAGGCTGGAGTTCAATGGCGTGATCTCTGCTCACTGCAACCTCCACCTCCTGGGTTCAAGTGATTCTCCTGCCTTAGCCTCTGGAGTAGCTGGGATTACAGGTGCACGCCACCAGGACGGCCTAGTTTTTGTATTTTTAGTAGAGACAGGGTTTCACCATGTTGGCCAGGCTGGTCTCGAACTCCTGACCTCAGGTGATCTGCCCGCCTTGGCCTCCCAAAGTGCTGAGATTACAGACGTGAGCCACTGCGTCTGGCCTAAGCATGTAAACTTTAAATTATGCAAACTTAAAATTCGTGCCTTCTCTGCAAATTAAGCATGTAAACTTTAAATCACTGCAAGGTACATTAGCAATGATAACAATTAGTAACATGATAACCAACCAACTCATAGTGTCTCTTATGTGTCAGACATCATGAGAGAAAAATGGTTGAGAAGCGTGACCTCATTTAATCCACACCACATCCTGATGACACATAATAATAATGCCAACATCACTTGATTATTGTACATCATTCTGTAGTTACAGCATATATGGCAGGGGTCCCCAAACCCAAGGCAATGGAGTGGTAAGCTGTTAGGACCTGGGCTGGACAGCAGGAGGTAAGCGGCAGGGGCAAGGGGAGCAAGCATTACTGCCTGAGCTCCGCCTCCTGTCAGGTCAGCAGTGGCATTAGATTCTCATAGGAGCCTGAACCCTATTGTGAATTGCACATGTGAGAGATCTAGCTTGCATGTTCCTAATCAGAATCTAATGTCTGATGATCTGAGATGGAACCGTTTCTTCCTGAAATTATCCTCCCTTCTCCGCACCCCACTCCCTTCCCCTGCCCGTCTGTGAAGAAATTGTCTTCTACAAAACCAGTCCCTAGCACTAAAAAAGCTGAGGACCACTGATACATGGTTTTTGTTTTCGTTTTTCCTAAGACGGAATCTTGCTCTATCTCCCAGGCTGGAGTGCAACCTCGGCTAACTGCAACCTCTGCCTCCCAGGTGCAAGCAATTCTCCTGCCTCAGCCTCCTGAGTAGCTGGAATTACAGGCTTGTGCAATCATGCCCATCTAATTTTTGTATTTTTAGTAGAGACAGGGTTTCACCATGTTGGCCAGGGTGGCCTTGAACTTCTGACCTGTGATCCGCCTGCCTCAGCCTCCCAAAGTGCTGGGATTACAGGTGTGAGCCACTGCGCCCGGTCTACATAGTATGTTGATTGTGTACCTTTTCTAAGACGGCCAGGTCAGGAACAACAATCTTTTGACAAATGGCAAAATTGAAGTTGAGAAATGGTGAGTCACTTGTTCAATGACAGACAACAAACAGGTATTTAGTCTCTGGGTTCTTCCCAAAGTTTCATACCATCACAGACCAAAGGAATGGAGCGGCAAGCAGGGGGTTATTTAACCAGGTGGATGGCTTATGGCTGTCGCCAAGCCTAGAAGAAAACACTCAGCTGGAGTCAGCTGATTACCATTTCTGGTGTTACTTGGCAAGAAAAGTAAGGCCTGCTGCTGCAGCAGGAGGGACTGAAAATTAGACTTGAAAATCTGCTCAGACAAGAAGGGCAATGGGACAGTGTTTAGGAGTATGGGCTCTGGAATTGGGCTGGCTTGGGGCAAATCTTGACTCTACTCCTTGTGGGCTCTATGACCTTGGAAAGCTACTTCCTCACTCCATGCCTCATGTCCCTGACTTGTATAATGGGGATAAAGACAGCGCCTAGTTATTAGAGCTGGCTGGTGGAAAAATAAAGTTACACATACAAAACACTTAGAATGGCATCTAACATTTCACGAGCCCTCAAATTAATTATACTGGAATGAACTTGACCATAATAGAAAATGCATCTGAAGGCTATGTGTACCTGTTTTGCCCCAATCATGTTTTGATACACACAAAAGCTTTCAGATTGAAGAAATGCACCCAACCCTATGATTTTATAAACTAAAATGCTTCTGTTCATGTTCTCTCTCCTCTCATTTTTCAATATTCATAATCATGATTTACTCAACTGGCCTGGCTTCCACTGAATAAGTTCCCTACAAGGCCTTGTGGTCTGGAGGTTGAGGGTCCACAGGAAATATTAGACAAGGGTTTTCAGTGACTTCTCAGGGGGCCCACATACCACGATTGCAATTATAGTCACGGCTGAAGTTAAGCATCCTGTGACCTTGTCAAGTCCCTTAATTGTTCTAGGCCTTGGTGTCATCATCTATAAAATCAGCATAGAAACACAGCTGCCCTCAGGCCATGGACTGGGTTTAGCAGAGGAAACTAGTACTGAAACCCATGACTCCTCACTGAGGCTTGGAGTGTCCCCCATGATGTCATACTCACTTCCAAGCCTTTAAAAGTAGAAGTCAAAAAGGGTTTTAAGATTAGCCTTCATAAACCAGCTGAGATTATAGGACCCACTGGGAACAGAAATAAAATAAGAGGAAGCATCATATATTCTGCTGCAGAAGAAATACATAAATGATAGAGCTTTCAGTCTCTATATTTATCTGCGTTGATGACTACTTTGCTTATCACTCACCAAATCTGTTACTGTATGGATAAACTCAAAAAGTTACGCTCTTGCTTGGTTGAATATGCTTTTCAACAACTCATGACAAACTCAGAAGAGGAGGGAAAGAAATGCAAGTCGAACCAGAGCCATACATTTAAAAAGCATTTAGGCAGGGAATACTCTAAATAATACAATAATCACAGAATCATCCAAATTAGATGTGGAAGCATGGAGCTCTGGCTCTGGCCCCCTGAGGCGACTGCTCTAGGAAGCCAAGGTGTGTGGATCTTCCAGCCGGCGGCCCCTGCCTCCCCAGCCCGGCACTCTGCCATATGCTT
Source organism: Colobus angolensis palliatus (assembly GCF_000951035.1). NCBI lineage: Eukaryota > Metazoa > Chordata > Mammalia > Primates > Cercopithecidae > Colobus > Colobus angolensis. The sequence continues at coordinate 1,655,291 of NW_012116254.1, read as the reverse complement.
GCTTCCCAGGCTTTTTGCTTGTGCGCATTTCAATGATGCTACCATTTTCCTCACCCAATTTGTATATTTTACACCTGTATAGGAGAATGTTATTGGAAGTGTCATTTATTCCAGAGCTGTGAAACCACAAATGGTGATTTACTCAACAGCAACTTCAGTTCACACAATCAAGCAATTGAGAAGCTTTTACTACCTTCAATTCCACCCCACCTTCCCCAAACTTTCGCTTTATGGGGTGTTTTTTAATGTTTCCTACAATAAGCTTGCTCTGAATATAAATGCACATTTCCAAAGTATATGGCACTTTTGAACAGCGTGAACAGAAAATCTTGGAAAGATGCTACAGTGAAGCAACTGCAAACATAATACCCTGTTGTTTTTATTGCTAATTAGAAACAAAACACAAGTTCGACCTTATTGTAGGCTAATCAGCTATTAAAACTAAGTGCTTCTTAAAAAAATCAAATCTGGTTGCCTTCTTTAGACATATGAAAAAGGAAAAAAAAAAAAGGCAACCAAAAGGGAGCACATGCTTTAAAATTCTTCCCTCAATCTTCTCTATGCTGATGGAGATTCACTGAGTGGTTCTGATGTAAAATGTAAACATGGGCAAGGCAGCCAGTAGTCTCAGGGCAAAGATGTGCTGCCATAATAACCCCGGATGCTCTTCTCTTGCAAAGTCCTGTTATTGTCAGAAAGATGAATTCTAAAACAACTCTATATTGTGCAATCTGCAGATTTTATTGACAAAGGTGTCAAGTTCCACAGAACTGAAAGTTGTTTCCCTTGTCATGAAATAAATAAGCAGGTTTGCTGGTGCTTCCAGCTTTATTCAGTTTGCTTAGATACAAGGTGACTGTAAGCATTGATTCCATGTAAGACCGGATATAGATTTTTTAAGGGAGGTACATGTTCTGGGAGTTAGAGTCACCTCCTGAAGCCAACTGGCTCTGTAGCTTGGCTCAGGGATCCAAGGAGAGACAGAAAGAAACTGCTGGAACCTGAGAGATTATGGTGAGAGTTGGGGGAAGTGAGGCAGCTGTAGTTTTTGGGCTCTGCCTCAGGGATTCACAGGGTGTTACGGCTGGAATTGAGGGCCTTGAAGATCATGCAGAATTATGTTTCTCAAACTTGAGGGTGCATCAGTTTTTAACAGATTATTGTTCTCCTGCTTCAGAGGTTCTGATTTAATAGGGCTGAGATGAGGCCTGAGAATTTGCATTTCAAACAAGTTCCCAAGTGAGGCAGATGCTATTGGTCTGGGGACCACTTTAACTTTGGGAACCACTGATTTAATGCAATTCTTTCTTTTCACAGATGTATAAACTGAGGCCCAGACAGAAGTACTGATCTGCGAAGGCCACACGCAACAACCTGTCCATGAGAGCTAGGTCTAGAAGACCCATATTTCTTGCTTTTAAACCTGGGCTCCTACTGCTTCCCTAGGACCATGCTTTGCAACCTCTTACCCTGCTACACATGACCATAACCTTAACCTAGAGCTGCGGAAACTGTTTCTGAAACTGCCGTCCGGGATGGGCTCTCATCTTCCTGCCAAAGGCCTGCACCTTCTGTGCCTTCAGTGAAGGTGAGCAGCCCCAGTGCTTGAGAAAAAGGAAAAAGCCTTTCGAGGCTCCTCAACCTCTCTGCCTCTCTCGCCTCTGACAAAGTTTCCGTTTGTCAGAGAAAGGAGAGGCGGGGAGGTTGGGGCTATTCAGAACTGAACTTGGTTGTCTTATAAAGCAATGGGTTTCTAGAGACTAGATTTTTTTTTTTTTTTCTTTTTAAGCAGAAGAATGTGTGAATCAGAGAAACTACTTGGGGCTGGATGACCTCTAAGCTTTCCTCTAACTTTGAGATTCTATGATCTATGAAATTGGCTCTTCTAATACATATTGTAGTAAAATTACCTCCTTTCCAACCCTACAAAACCATGGTTTGTGACGAGACGTAAGTTGTAATCAAATAATGCTGAGCCCTGTAAACGGTTTACCATGCAAACTAGCTATTTCCACTCTTATTTCAGCAATTTGTAAGAAACATGTCCTGACACCACTATCAAAATATTCCTAGCTCACCCAATCACTCTACATCTTCTCAATCTGCTTCATTGTATACTCAGTACTCATCAATATCTGAGATCATATTATAGACTCCTGGCTTTGCTTATCGTCTGGTTCCACAGAAACAAGAATAGAGAACAAAGCATCACTTCTCGTGGTCACTGCTCTAACCCCAACATTCAGACAGTGCTGGGCACACAGTGGCGCTGGGTCAACATTTGCTGAGTTGACTCCGAAATTTCCATACCTCCAAATTTACATCCACAGAGGTTTTCAAACACATGAACTTAGTTATTAAGAAGGAACTGCTGTTTGTAAATGTATTAAATTAGGAGCATGAATGAAGAACCAAGACAGTCACATATTTCTGCCCTGTGAGCCAATATGTACAATAGATGGTGGTAAGAAAAAAAATAAGGAATATTCAATTGCATAGAGTGAGTTTTTGAGAGGTATTTGTGATTTTTATATCAGTGTGGACCATTGGTTAGCATTTAGGTCTGGAATACTTTCTTCGCAAATTCTTAAAGCAAAATGACAAGCTCAATCAATGACTCAAAATTTCAGATTCATTCAACACACAAATATATTACCCCTTTATCCCTAGTAGAATCATATAGCTTTGTGATCACTTTCATGAGCCAAGCTTTACTAAATTATCTTTGAACTTACAGAGGATAATACTCTTCAGAAAATTTCATTGACTACCATTTTCTTTCAAGACTGTGGATCGAGCATCGAACTGAACCAAATGTTGTATGGATATGGCCAGTAGTACCCTGAACTTCATTAAAGTAAGGCAGCTCCTTTGAAGTTATCCTAGAACAAAGGGCCAGGCAAATATGAAAGGCTTAGGGGCAAAGTTAAAAACAGACTGTTTCCAGGAATACAGTTTTAAAGCACAAAACTTTTGGAGTTGACCTCTCAGATTGCAAAGGGAAGCAAATGCAGATTCGGTGTTGCTGGGTCCCTAATGGCCAAAAAGTCCGTGGAAGTCCTCTCATGGTGCTGTGGTAGCAGTCACCGGATAGGAGAGGAAAAGCCTCCTTGGGCTCTCAGAGGTATCCTACTCAATATCTGTAAAATAAGTGAGTTGTTTAAATCAGCAGCTTGGTAGAGGAGAAAAAGCACCAACTCTGAAGTCAGCCAGATTTGAGTTCGAATCCTGGGTCAGCCCCTTATGAGACACATGATTTTAGACAATGTATTCACTTCTTGAGGCTCAATATCCTCATCTTAAAATCGGGATAATTGTGTCTGCACAATCTTTAAGACATCCGGGATAATTAAAGATTTTTTTAAAATGTCAAATGGCATCACGTCCTGTAGCTTTTAAAACTTATCAGCCAATAGCTCTAACTCACTGCAGGCCATCATGGGCAGCCACCCTATGTCTGCAGTGCAGGAAACAGAATAGGGCTTGGGAAACATACGTGCCTATGTTCATCTATGAAAGACTCACTATGGTTGGTGTTGCTGACTTTGTTAAGAATGACAGCAATGCAAGCTTCCATTTTGACATTCAGTAAGAGCCCTCGTTTGAAATGTTGTCTCCTCATCTGTTAAATCTGTTAAATGGAGCTAATCACATTTAACCCAGTCCACCTTGGGCAGAGGCAGCTATCATCAGAATCATGGCAGATAAAGCAGTTGAGTCTAAATTAATACTAGGTGGTGTAATACTATCAGGATTGGATTCCTATTGCTCACTCATTTGGGCTTCAGTTTATTTGTGCTTTGTGATTAATGTCACAAGATGTCATGTAAAATGTTACGGTTTCCCCTGCACGGGTAGACAACTTATTCCTGGGCCCGGCTTCCAGTTTCTCTCCTTGCTCACTCTGCAGTGGAAACAAAAACAGCAACTGGCATGAAATAAACGTGTTGAGGGGCCTCTTGGAAATTGGGGCCTGTGATGATGAACTCTGTATTGCCACTCTTAAAATACGAGCCTGTCCTAGTGTTTTATGTCATCAATTGTGACTGTCAGCTTCCTTTGCAAGTTGAGGAATAATGAAGCTATGTTTTTTCCTTGCTCTTCCCCACCTAATGTTGGCCCGTGGGCTGGTTGCAGTCCTGGCTGACTGAGGTGGGAGGATGGATCTGTTTTCAGAATAAGGAAGGTTTTATGATGCTGTGTAGTCATCTCAGATTCAAGAATAGGAAGAGCACAGGCCCCAGAGCTGAAAAATGCACCATGCAGCTAAACTTTCTGATAGATGAAAACTGTTGGGGAAGTTGGGAAAGATTTTACTAACTCACCAGCTCTGCTTGTATCAGTAGCAAGCAAAGATCAGTCACTCCTGAATAGATATAAGGGGGAGATGAAAAGGCTGGAGGGCAAAGTGAAAGGTGTTCGCTCCTCTCAGCTTGGTCAGACTCTGGGCAGCAACTTCAGGAACGCCCATGTTTATCGGCCACTTTGGCCTCTGTGAATTGAGCCTGTCATCCCTAAAATCTGTCCCAGGCTATGGGATTATTCTGGGAAACAAGGTTGTAACTTCGACCAAGGAAATATAAGAAGCACAGCGATCTACTAATAAATCAGAAGACAATTAAGGTTAGAAAGTCAATGTTCAGCAAACATTGAGTTCTGAATTAAATCAACATATCAGGGTAATTCCAAGGCTAGTGCCTGGAAGGCAGCATTTTATTCACAATCCAATTCATCCATCAAAAAGCATTTCCCCACTCATGGGCCCTCATTCTACAGAATGATTTGGGACATTTACCAGCCACATCCAGCTTTTCTGGTGGGTGATCCTTCTTGACTGTACATTGGCCAGGGTTTATAACCAAAGTTAGATCAGGCTTGTCTGCCCTCTCTCCCTTTGCTCCTTCCCCCTGCCCTTTCCCTAGAATATATCAGTTGTCCACACATACTTTCTCCATTTCTTTTTTTGATATCTATCCAAAGGAGACCACAGCATGCCCAAAAGACATTTCCATGGGCTCTATCTGGGATCAGAAAGAACACCTCTGGTGAGTACAGAAGGAAAGCTTTTCAGTGCCATAGGGGTTGGCCTCATGGTGAAGGAGAAGGAATCATTTCAGAGCTGGAGATGGAGGAATCCTCAGATGTAGTAAGAGTTGCCATGTATTGATGATTTACTATAGGTTAGAAATGCTATATGTTCTTTACATATATCAACTCTTTCAATCCTGACAAGAAGTCCCAGAATAGACACAAATTTCCCCCATTTTAGAGATACAGAAACTGAAGCTCATAGTCCTTAAATTATGACTCTATGACCTACCAACAATAATAAAATATAAATACATGAATACTTTTTGAGCACTTCCTATATGCCAGGCTATGTTCTAAGCATCTTCTATGAAGTCACTCCTTTTATTCTCACAACACATCTATGCCTCTCTATATAATTATTCACATATTACAGACAAAAGGGCTGGGTTGCAGAGAAGTAAATAACTCACCCATATCATCCAGCTAGTGAGTGACAAAGCTGGGATCCAAGTCTGGGCATTTGGAAGCCTGTGACTCTAATAGCTACTAATTATAACCACAATGAATTATTTCTCTCCTTGCCCTGAGCAGTATCTTTGCCCTGAGGACACATACCTGGGTCAGCATTCTAAGGCCTCAAACACGGGATGGTTCAGTCATGTGCTTCTGATTTCTGGTGCTCAGACTAGGCACAGCAGAGTGGATGAGGGTCAGTTTACTTCCCAGCAGCCTGCCTTTCCTGAGTTTACACCAGACCATGCAAATTTTTTTCAATACTGGCTTTTTCTTTGTGGTTTATTTATTTACTCACTCAGGTTCATTTGCTTTGGAGCTTCTTGAATGTCAGAGCTTCATATCTCAAATGCGAGCCAAGCTTTGGCCTTTGCAACAGCCCAGGGTTAATACGGACTGTAAACAAGGAGCCTCCAAAACCCACGGTGGCTCTCCTCTGCTGTTCCTCAGCACCTGCCTCCTGCTTCTTGCTCCAGCACATTTCTTGGGCCTTGTGCAAAAGGGGCCTTAATGCCCCTGAGGAGCTCTGGTGTCTATATGCATAGGAGTGTGTGAGTGAGTGTCTGTGAGTGTGTGTGTGTGTATATCCCTCCCCAAAAGCTCAACTTACTAAACACTGAATATACATGCACAGTCTACTGAAGGTGGCGGTAGGTATTTTGAGAAATAATTCCTTAAGGTAGACAAAGTGGAAAAAGCCTCCGACTTGCAGACCTGTATTCTGTTCCAGGTTTGGCCACTACTGCTTCACATTAGCAAGGACACTTAACCCTCTGAGCCTTGATGTTAGCATTTTTAATTTTAGGGGATTAAACTAGCTTAGTATTTCCCAAACCGTCTTCTGCAGAATGTTAGTATTCTTTGATAGATTAACGGGTGGATTTGGAGAAACAAGAGTTGTGCAGTCAGATAAATTGGGAAAAGATGACTTTTCCTTTATAGATAGATCCATATCACTCATCATTATGTTGAAAGCTATGTGATATTATAGAGCAATCACATGTTTTTGCTTATTCTAGTATTTAATAAATTTATTTGATAATCAAACTCTTTTTATTCACAGAACACCTAACAATGCTTCTTGGGGTGCTGGATAATGCTGAATTAGTTTTAGGATATCAAGCTGTCCCAGGTACAGTATCTTCACATTCGAACCTCAGTAACTCAATGGTTACTACACTTGTTAAATGATGGAATTGCTAACGTGAGAAAACCTATAACTGGCATTAAAAGTGAATTTATTTTAGTGTAGGGCAATTAATTGACAAGACAGTAGAATTGAAGCCTAAATTCCATCTCTATGTAAGTAGTGAAAGGTAAACGGTCAGTGAATGTTCCCCACAGTAAGACTGTTAACTGTGCCCTGCATCTAGCAGAACTGCAGATGCAGACAGGATTTGTTATACCCTATTCACAGGTTCTTAATGATAAATTTCTTTTTCAGTGCAGAAAGACTCTTAAGGCCAGAGAAGTGCAAATATTAAAATGGAAGAGAGCCTCTCTTCTTGGATCTGAAATTTCCAATCATATCTTTGTACCCCTTACTGATCTTTACACACCTTGTGTGGCATTGATAAGAGGGCCATATGTATAGAAGTTAATAAACCGGTGTTGGTCAAATCAGATCTCAAAAAGTGCCTTTGTGAGGTCTACATGTTCACAAAGGGCAAAAAGACAATAACCCAGTGTTGAAAAAGAGTCACTCACAGGCCAATTTAGTAAAAATGTATCCTATTTTTTACTTAGGTGTCTTTGTTTTACTGCTTTCCCTTTTCTCAATGTAGCATATTTTATATATAAATGGAAAGTGAAATTCACACAGTGACTATGTTTTCTAGGTAAAACTGGTCTGCTTTTGACTCGTCTTGCTCTTGATATCATAAGAGTTTGGGATGTTCCTATTTTGTTTTAAAAAGATGTACTGCCTTTCTCCTCTTTTAAATATATGCAAATATATATTTGTGGTTTGTTTGGGTGTTGCTTTACCAGGCTTTGGTAAATCTAGTCACCCACCTGTGCACATGAGTCCACATCAGTCATTTGGGGAGGTCTACTGGATCTGAAGCAGGAAGCCTCTCTGGCTTTTAGTTCAGAACCTCAAATCCTTTTATGTAGTGAAAACACCATAGCAGGCGAGGGTGAATCATCCTAGACTCCTCCCTCCAACTCCCTCCTCTCTGCCTTTCCACAGTCCTGCTGTCTCTTTCCTCAGCTACTCTCCTCTCCCTCCCCTCCTTGCCAACCTTACTTAGCTACCTTGGTTTTGAACTTCTGAATCTCTCGCCTGGATTATTGTAGTTGCTTCCCAGGTGGTCTTCCTGCCTCCCTCTTCCCTCTGAGATATCTTCTTTATTCTTCTGGCAGAGCCATGGTTCTAAAGCAATGCCACTTAAATGGGGCCCATGACCAGGGCCCATACATAGGCTGTTATTGGCCTATGATAATTATGGAAATTGAGTGGAAACATTTGGAAACTCTCATAGCAACATGATCAAATACTTTTATATTCATACAACCTAATAATAAGCAAATTTGAATTGTATTTTGTAAGCCATTGCACTTTATTTTTACTTCATTTTTTAAAAAATTTCCTTTTAATTAAATTTTACATAGGTATTGACCAGCAATTAATTAGGGAATGGAAGAAGTAGAACAACAACAAAATGGTTCTGGACGACAGTCTGACAAGCCCTGTCCTAAGGCATGACTCGGAGAATATTATCCCCCACTCCCCGCTCTGCCAGCTTAAAACTTTTCTGTGGTATCCCAAAGTGCAGTCTTAACAGTACCAGCTCCTCTGTGTGGTGTGTCTGCCCCTCTTCTGTCTGCCTCTCCACTTACCGTGGCCATCCCTGTGCATCACGCCCCATGGGGCAGCCCTATCAGTATTTTCTTGCCTCTTCCAGAGCTGTTTGCCTCAGGGTTCCTGTCTTTATTCTCACTGCTCCTCTGCCTTTATCTGCTCTTTTTCTATGTCTAGCCATTGGGCCTTCAAAACTTAATGAAATGCTGCCTTTTTTAGCCCTCCAAGAAGCATTAACGACTCTATCCATTTGCCCCCAATGGCCCCATACTGTCTCAGCACCAAAGACATCACAGTGCCCTTCTCTGTCTCCAAGAGCATCTCCCTCACTTGGAATGGCAGCCTCCAGAGGGCAGCAACTGCATCATTTGGGTCTCCATGTATTAGATTCCTTGATACAAAACAAGTAGCTGCTTAATATACATTTGTTTGAAAACAAGCCCGGCTAGGTGTGGTGGCTCACGCCTGTAATCCCAGCACTTTGGGAGGCCGAGGCAGGTGGATCACCTGAGATCAGGAGTTCGAGACCAGCCTGACCAACATGGTGAAACCCCTGTCTCTACTAAAAATACAAAATCAGCTGGGTGTGGTGGCACATGCCTGTAATCCCAGCTACTTGGGAGGCTGAGGCAGGAGAATCGTTTGAACCCAGGAGGTGGAGGTTGTAGTGAGCTGAGATCACCCCATTTCACTCCAGCCTGGGGAACAAGAGCAAAACTCCATTTCAAAATAAATACATAAATAAAGGCCCATGCATTTGTAATTATACCAACACTGACGTGTTCTTCTATTGAAAACCAACTAGAATCATTGTAAACAAAATATGAAATAAAGGTTGCTATACTATAGGTGCTCAATACATCATTAATAATAATCATTAATAACCACTAATATTTATGGTACATTTCCTATGAGTCAGGCATTATGCTACAACTTTATAAGCAGACACACCCTGTGAGGTGCTAACTACTGTTACCCCTGCTTTGGATTTGCAAACACAGGCAGAGGTTGTTTAAATCACTTGCCCAAGGCTGCCTGGCTAGATCTGTTTGGTCCGTCTCTTTCTTTTCCCATTTCCTTTCAGTGATAACTCACTGTCCTAAGTCAGAAGCCATCATCACCTTTTCGGCCTGAGTCCCTGAGCAAAGCCACTGGGGATGTTCCCCAAGGACTCTATGAGTGCTCAGCTCATGGGGCTATCATGGTCAAAAGAGAGAATGCACATGAATGTATTTTGAAAAATATGTCACTATCACAGAGCAGCCAAAATAACCAGACATGGAGAATTAGGATTCTTTGACTCAAGGGCAGCAATGGGTTCAGGACATCTGCTTGCCTATGTGACCTCAAGTGGACATTATCTGGGGTTTTTCCAGGTGCAGCTACACCTAAGGCCACACTGCTCTGCCTGCTGCAACAAAGTCTAAAGGGAGTGTTGTGTAGGTGGAATAAGGAGGTCAGCTATAAACAGAAGAGGAGGCAGTGCAAGAAGTGGTAGAGTTTGATCTTCAGAGTCATTTCACTTTCCAAACAATCAGGAGGATGTTGTGAGGGGTTGGGTAAAACTTCCTCTAGGCACGGAGTTATTAAATCACAGCTTCCCGGAGTTGGTACTTGGTGTAGGAGGGACAAATGGGGTTTCACAAATAAAGTCAAACGTAGAACCTAGCCATGCAAGTGTGCCTGCTTTCCTTGGGGCTGTTTCTCTAGCATGCCCTCAGCAGAATCAACAGGAAAGGGCCCAACCTGAAGTCCCTCCTTTATTTGCATAAGAACGTCTCTAAATGCTGAGATTTGTAACTTCACAGGAAAGGCTTACGAAGGAGGGAAAAGCTTAAAAGAACATTCTGTGTAGAGTTATGATGCTGCCAATAGTTCGCGGGTTGGACAGGGCATTGCGTTCCTAAAGATTAGACATAAATGAGGGCTTTTACTTCTTTTTTAATAACAAGGAAATACAAATCCTCCCCTCTTGTCAAGAGTCTCAATTCTTCAGATGTTTTGTATCAATTTCGCCATTCAAGAGTAGCACTGAAGGGAAATTAGAAAAACTGCAGCTTTCTTCCCCCCTTGAAACCAAAAAGAATGTAAAGATATCGAGTTTAGCTTTCTAATTACATTTCTGAGACTTCTATTTTCTAATGAGAGAAAGAATTTCAGTGGATATGAGGAGAAAGCACATGTTTTTGTGATTACTCGAATTTTGGTGGTTGGTATTTTATGAAAATGCCACAGAGCTGTAGCAGGAGGTATAGTAAGCATTCAGAGTGAACCCCCACCCCTGACTCCCACCAAAAAGAAATGTCAGCAAGAAATCCGAGCAAAGGAGTTATTTTACTTTTCACATGGAATAGAACAGAGATTCTGAACTGTGAAAAGAAATTAACAGTGAGAAATGTTTTGATTTTACACATGTTCCAAGCCACCTCCTCCCAGCATGCAGGCTATTCCTGGATGACAAACAGGTTTTGGTTGCTGGTGTGTCTTGCCAGTGCACTCTCAAGGAGCAAGTCATTGAAACTCAATCATTCAGGCAGGGATTTGAGAAAAATTGTTGCCTACTTGGGAAGAAAGAATTTATGAAGCCATTGAGACATACATCAAAATTGAAAGATGGTCTGGAACTGCTTAACCCATCAAGGTAAGTAACAGTATGTTACTTTGTTAAGTAACATACTAATCTGCATAAGACACAATGATCACTATGCCATTCCTTTGCTCCTAGTGGTCTCCTCTTGCTGGCAGCGCCCTATCAATGCCTACCACTTGGCAGTCCAGGCTGTCTGATAAGGCCACGCCTTACTTAGCTGGCTTCCCCCCAGGTTGTCCACACAGATGAATTTACCACTGAAGTACAGCAAATCATGCCCACTATCCAGTTTCCTTTCCAAAACTTATCACACTGAACTATTTAATATTTGCTTTTTCTTCTTCTTGCACATCTACTAATAGACTATAAACTCCACGAGTGCAGGAGCCCTATCTTTTATCTTTCTTGTTCATTCTTGTATTCCCAGGAATTTTATGTGTGTGTATGATGAATGAATAAATGCAATCTTTTCTCAAAGAACACTATACATATATATTCATGTTTTCCCTCAATGGTTCCTGTTTATTCCCAGTGTACCTAAATCCAACCAATTCTTTAGGACCAGGTATGGTACCACCTCCTTCATGGAGCATTCCATATGCCAGTCTAAAAATGAACTGCCTTCTTTACCATCCTGCTGAGCAATTTGCAGTTCTAGAATTGATGCTTTTTTCACTGCATTTTCAAACTTATCCATAAGGTAGACCTCCATCTACCAGATCACAAGGAGAAATATACAAAGAACACAGGTACTTAGTCATGAGGCAAAATGCTAGGATCTTCCTCTCTGCAAGGTGTTCTGAGAGAGAAATGGCATGGGCAAAGCCAGAAGGTATGGGGGAATGTGGTACTTGCATTCAGAGAAGAGCAAGAAGTTCCCAGGGGCTGCAGCGTGGTCGGGGAGGAGTGTCTAAGACTCATAGTGATTTGACTCTGTTGCTGGATGGGCCACATGTAAAGAATTAGAAGTAATGTGGGCAGCCCCTAGAAGCAAAGGCCAGCAAAAGGCCTGAGACCTAAAACCACAGGGAACTGAGTGGATCAATGATCAGATTGACCTCTGAGGTGGGTCCTTCTCCAGGGCCCCTAGTGAGGAACACAACCCTGACCACACCTGATTTCAGCCCCTGTAAGACCTTAAACAGAGGAGCTACCTGTGCCCACTCGACTTCTGACATAAAAAATGGTGAAATAACACATTTGCATTGTTTTAAGCTGATAAATCTGTGGTTTGTTACAACGATAGAGTACCAATCCACATTTCATTATTTTTATTATGACTGCATTTTTATGGCTGGGGTGAGCAGATACATTGGTGTACAAAACAGGTGCTACTGAACAGTCGTATGTATTCTTGCCATGACAGTCCCAGTGCCAAGGGATGGTGATGACTGCCCTTTCCAGAGAATTCCCAAGTTCTACGGATAATGCCTACTCAGTGAGCTTTCCGTTATATTTGGGTGAAATGTGTATTTTGTTACTTAGCCACCATAACAGTATAATCCTGACATCTTATCTTCATCGTGAACTACAACTGTGGTCAAGCTAATCTCCACCTTTCCCCGTGAGAATGTGTGTTCAGAGTTGGATTTAACTTCATCACAGTAAGAGTGTAATTGGGCAGGAAAGCCTGCTGTTTAAAGAAGACTTCTATAGCAATCTGTTGTTTTGTATTTTCTGTTTGAATATATTATCTAAAGTGGAAGTGAAAGGAAATGAACATTATTGACAACTATATGGTAAGTGGTGTGCTGGATGCTCCTGTGTATATTTTACCCTTCTTTGGCTCTCATAAAACTCTGTGTGGTGGGTATTAAGAGCTTCATTTTTCGGGCTAGGAAAGGGGTATCTAAGAGCCTAAGTTGCACAAGGTTGCACTATGAGCAAGTGGGATATTTAGCATCCAAATCTAGATCTGAGTCTTTAACTCCTGGGCTTTCTTTGCTCTACTAAGTTGCATTAGAAATTGTTGAATTTGTTCTTAAGTTAGTGCATCTTAAAGCATGAGTCAGGAAACGACAGTGGTCTGCAAGGATCAACACAGTCAGTTGGTCAGTAATATCTGCTCAGCACCATCCTAAGGATCATATAAGCTATGAAAAGCATATGACATGACTGTGATTCTCCTATAACTCAAATATGATTTGGGTGAATAATACATCCCTACCTAATATAAAGGTAAACAATGCAAGGCCATATAAAAATAAGCACTGAAATGAAAGTGAAAATATTAGTTATATCAGAGAAGCAGGGGATGCCACAATGGCTAAGAAAATTAGTAGGTGAGATTTGCAAGCCAGATGGAAAAGGAGAGGAAGTTCTACATGAAGAAGCCATGTGGTGATTGCACACTCAGGTAAGGGGCTCATTATGACATCTTCTATAGGATAAGGAGGAGATTCAGCAGGACTCATAGTGAGGAAATACCTGAAAATGATCAGGAAACAAGGTGAGACCAGCAAGAGTGGATAATTGAGGGTCTTTTAAGCCAGAGAGTTTTAGACTTAATGCAATAGGAATTGATATTTCTGCATCTGACATCAATTATTCATTTACTTATGGCTGCCTTCATAGGTGCTCCATGAAAAAATATTACATTCTTCTTTTCCTGTTCTAATAATTCATGTATTTATTTAGTTAGAGCTGTAAGCAGAGACAGATGCAATCGAGCTTTGTTTGATTATTGCCCAAAGGATCACTGAAATGAAAAATAAGCACAGAATCATTGCTCTGGACCAGGAAGTTGCAACCCTGGCGTAGTGGAAGGTAAGCTCATGTGAATGAAGTGTTTCTGGGGTCTCAGGGACACTGTAGGTGGAGCTGACATTCCAAGCTGTGGACTCACTTGAGGGAGCCACTATTAAAGATCTCATCACCAGGGAAGACATTCAGAAACATGATTCTCCTCTATAAGACAGATACTGCAGTAGACTTACCTCTATCACAGTTGAAATTCAAAAATAATGGAGGAAGAGGGAAAGAGAAAAGCTGTTTCAGTGATCTGAGCAAACCCTCTGTGATGCTTGCATTGTCCATGGAGATTTAAGAAGTCTCCTGGAAAATTTTGTTTTCTCCTCTGCCTGATACCTTGTGCAAAAGTCCAACTTGGAGGATATATAGATGTGGACTTACTGGTTGAGGAGCAATGGAAGAAAAAACAAACAGGGGAGCTGCATTTTGAAATGGAAACTATTGGCTTTACAATTTTATGTTAGGAATTTCCATAGACGTACTAGGATATTTATATAATAAGCAAGCATTAGGAAGTTCTCTGGTGATAAGCCTAAAATTAATAGCAAGTGCTTTCTCTGTAAATGCTCTTGGTATGAGTGATGGCAACACTGACCAATGAGAGTATCCATAACTTGATTTGTTCTGAGTGATCTGTGTGTGTGTCTGTCTAATGTGTGCGAAGTGAGAGTGGTAATTGTAACAGAAACTGACTGATTACTACATTGCTGAGGTGAAGTTGGAATTTCAAACTTCAGAAAATTTACTACATTTCCCCTTGTCCAATTCTGTTCTCAGAAGAAACATTCAACACTCGGTGACACTCAAGGAAGATATTTGGCAATTGTCTTCAGCCCTAATTTGTCTCCTTCTCAGTCGATGTCCTGACACTTGAAATCTGGTGGAGATTTTAGTTAAATGGGACAATCTAGAAATCTGTACAGTTTTCATGCCCAATTCCTGCTGCATTTATTTTTAAAATGTATTCCCCTGTTTGGGTAATGACACAACATGCAGAAGGAAAGGTTATCATGAGCAAATCTGGGAAAATACTTATGAGAAAACTGAAAAGACCTGGCAACCATGGTGGTGGTGGAGAAAGAGGAGGCAAAGGATGGGGTGTGGCTTGGGGGGAGCATGAGTTGGTTTTCCTAGGTTAGGTTGGAGAAAGGGCAGATTGGAAGAGGAAGCAAGGTGAGTGCTTTCCATCAGCTGGGGACCTGTGCGTTTACATTATCATAGTGGCTATTTCTGGGCAGTGGGATTGTAGGTGATTTTAGTTGTTTTTGAATTTTTCACATTTTCTTTATTAACAGGGTTTTTTTTTTTAAAGATAATAAAAATGTTTTCAAATAACCCCATGCTATAGGTTTATAGGTGGGGAATCCATTTTTATTGTCCTTGTCATTGGGACCTCAAATAGAAAAATAGTATTTAGCACTAAAAAGGTGAATTATTTAGTGGTAGATAAACTGACACAGACTTGTGGGACTATGACACATCTACTAAAGGATGACAAGGTGTCCCTTACATATTTAGAGCTGCCCAGGCTGGTTTCAAACTCCTATTGCCCAGGTTGGTTTCGAACTCCTGGGCCCAGGCAATTCGCCTGCTTTGGTCTCCCAAAGTGCTGGGATTACAGGTATGAGCCACTTTCCCCAGGACTATGTTTTACAAATATTAGGCACCTAATAATTTTAAAACTGTGATTGGAATAAAGTACAAATATAACAGCCCAAAGAAGCATATCCTATAAGAGAAACCTTTTTTGCCTATTGGATCTTACTTGCAATATAAGACATGACAGACAGGCTTCAGATAGGCTTTGCACCACAGTTTCTCCAGCCTACATCCCATTTCCTCGTGGACATTCAAACTGAGATGAGGCATCCACTCTAACAACTTCCCAAACTTCTGAGGTGTAGCCCAAACTCATGGATCTCTCTCTCTCTCTCTTTTTTTTTCCCCGTGGATCTCTTAATGACTTGCTCCATTCCAGTTTTACTTTTAGTGTATATTATTCTTTGTTTTGTTTTTGTTTTTTTTTGTTTTTTTTTTTTTGAGATGGGGTCTTGCTCTGTTACCCAGGCTGGAGTGCAGTGTCATGCAGTGGCACAATTGTGGTTTCCTGCAGCCTTGAACTCCTGGGCTTAAGCAGTCCTCCCATCTCAGCCTCCCAAGTAGCTGGGACTATAGGCCTGCACCACCATACCTGGCTAATTTTTGTATTTTTTTTTTTTTTTTGTAGAGATGGAGGTCTCCCTGTGTTGCCCAGGCTGGTTTCAAACTCCTGGGCCCAGGCAATTCGCCTGCTTTGGTCTCCCAAAGTGCTGGGATTACAGGTGTGAGCCACTATGCCCAGTCAGCATATAGCATTTTTAAAGTGTAAGTTTTTGTATGTTTACTAGAAGGTGGGTAAAGATCCTTAAATTTTAATTTTAAAAAACAAAGGTTTAAATGATAGTTTTAGTGCTTTGTAATTTAGCAAATAAGAATATTCTTGTGCACCATTTGTGTCTTCCTTGTGATTTTCAGGAGATTCATGCTCCATTCAAGTTCTCTTTCCCCAAGTGAGCTAAAGGCTTTGCAGACAGAATTGGCCTCAGACCCTGGGCTTGGCTAACCCCGGTTCCAAAGAACTCCCTTTGTATGTAAAAAAAAAATCCTATTTTCAGCAAAGACTAAATTGCCTATTAGTTAGTGTCTTATTCTGGGCTCCTCTGTTTAACCCACTGGCAAGGGTTCTTTAGGGATAACTTGGAAGGTAAGTCATACTACTGGCCTGATCAAATACTTAAGAAATACAGTGGGAAAAATGGCAGTGGGGGTTGGGGGGATGCTGGGAAAATTCCAGGAGACTTGCGATCTAGCACTTTTTCTGAACAAAAAATGGCTTGATCACTTTGGGTTTTGATTTCCTCGTCTGTCAAGTGGAAAAGCAACACCTATTTGCAGACCCCACTGGATTTTGAAGATCAAATGAAAGTAAGGAAGTGCGCTTTGAAAAGCATAACACCCTGTTCAGATGTATGGAATGACTGTGATATAGCCTCAGGGAAAGCTTTTTATCTCTGGGTCCTCAGATCCTCCATCAACAAGCTGAGCCCCATCTTCTTATTGACTCACTGCCCATCTTTCCCCCCGGTCCCCACACTGAAGAGCGTGGAAACCATAGCAGAAGTAGCTCTTGGGACTTGCCTGCTCTACTCTGTTGACCTCGCTTAATGCCTCCTTCTTCTTATCCAGCTTGTTCGGAATCTCTCTGTAACAGGACAAATACCAATATCAACTTGCTTTTACAACATGCAGCTTATTTCACTGATAGTTAGTTTTGGGTTTTTTTTTTTTTTTTTTTAGAATGGGTTTTTATTTCTAGTCATTAAGTGCATAACTCCCATTATTCTTGCTAATTGCTTTGTGTATATGTCTATATCCATCTGTTATCTTCTGATGGCTGTATAAGGTCTTTGAGGACAGGCATGTTTCTTGGTACTTCATCATTCCACTCAGTACCTAGCACCAAGCTCAAAGCATTTCACACTCAGCACCCCTGAACATCATCGTGTCTTCCCTTCCCCTGGGAGGCAGTTCAACCCCTCTTCACGGCAGTTGTGCCTCTTAAAAATCCATCCCCACTCAACTGCTAACTTCCATCTAGCCAAGTGACTTCCTGTATCCCCCCAAATATCTTCACTCATGCTGCTGTAGCACTCACAGTGAACCTACTCTCCGAGCTTCCGCCACAGGACTTTGTCTTTCACTGAACACTGTTATCCTTCCTGATCCTGGGTCCCCACAGTTCCCATTGTTGGCCAGTGAGTTAGCATGGATTAAACTTGGTCTGCATTTATTCTCTGGTTGTTTTACAAATGCTAACTTAGTTTCTTTCTTGTTTTTCTTTCCTTCTGGTCTCCCTAATTGTCTCTGGCACTATGCTATATGTTGGGTGACCAAAGACCTCTCAATCATTTTTAAGAGTGCAAGCTTTTTATGTAGCAGCATATATATTTTATTCCACAAACTAGTAAAAAGCTCTGTAAGACTGACAGTTAGGCTTTCATCTATAATCCTTTGTACATGGCAAGAGTTCAGTAACAGAACCATTTATTAGAACTTGTGATAACTTGTTCATTCTTCCATACATTCACAGATGCACAGCAAACAGCCAAGGTACCGCAGAAAGGAATTTTCAAATAGTCATCATATAATCAAAAGTTATGTGCCTGTGTGTCTGTGAGGCAGGGAAAGGGAAGCTGACCTGAAATCTCTTACCTCTTTTCAAATATTATAACCTTTACCTTTTCTACACATGGCCTTTTTGGCCTTATACTATGACATGTGGAATGACATAGTATAAGGGAATCTGGCATTGCGTTTCTGTTCCCAGAACTGGAGAAACTTAGACTTAAGGCCTATTGAGAATGGGAGTATCACTTCTCATCAAGCACTGACTTCACAAACATAGTCTTCTTGGAAGCTGGGGCACTGCTAGAAACACAGCAACATTTTCATTATCTGCACCTGCAGCCTCCATTCTCTTATCATCCACATATTCATTAACTCCTTGCCATTCAGCCTAGGCACACAGTCCATGAGGCTCCACACAGATGAGACATCAAATACATAATGTTTAACATTTCTGTTGTCTTCAGGGTCACCAATATGTTCATGTATATTTTCATTTGTTTCCATCCTCCATAAACTCTGCATCTTCTGGCTTGCTGATCACTTCTTTCTTCTTAAATTTAGTCTCCGACATTTCTGGCATTCCTTCTCTGCATCCTTCCTGGTCCCCACTTCCTCTGTC
Organism: Colobus angolensis palliatus; assembly: GCF_000951035.1. Lineage (NCBI taxonomy): Eukaryota > Metazoa > Chordata > Mammalia > Primates > Cercopithecidae > Colobus > Colobus angolensis. The sequence continues at coordinate 1,636,817 of NW_012116254.1, read as the reverse complement.
TCTCTGTTTGAGGTGGGTTGCCAGGTCATCTCTTCCACCCTCCTTCCTTCATTCCCTCTGACTCTCTCCTTGCTGAATCTCTAGGTCTAGCTCTGCACAGCACTGGCAACTGCTGCCTAAACCCCTCATCATTCTGGACACCAGCCAGGTTTCTGCTCTGTTCATGTGCTCCCACCCTCTCAGTGCCTGGAGGCCACATATTGGAATCACCTTTGACTTTAGCTAGAGAGGGAAAGAGATTAAATCAAGGATGGCTCCTTTTAAATATAATTTTTGCTTGAGCATCTGTGTAGATAGTGATGCCTTTATGTAGTTATAATCTGGGGGTGGAGGGTGGAGGAGGAAGGGCAGGTGGGTACAACCTAAACAAGTAAGTGAATAATTGCAACACAGCATGAAGAGTACAGAGATGAGGTAAGTTTGCCCAATTGACGTTAGGGAGAGGGAGTGGTCAGGAAAGAAAGATAAAGTATAATCTGGTCATTTTATGACTTTCACTTGTTTAAAAAGTAGTTTCTGGCCAGGCACGGTGGCTCACAGCTACAATCCCAGTGCTTTGGGAGGTGGAGGAGGGAGAATCACTTGAGCCCAGGAGTTCAAGACCAGTCTGGGGAACAGAGTGAGACCCTGTCTCTACAAAATTAAAAATTATAACAAAAATTAACCGGGTATGGTGGCATACACCTGTAGTCCTTGCTACTTGGGGTCCTGAGGCGGGAGGATTGCTTGAGCCCAGAAGTTGGAGGTTTTAGTAAGCTAGGATCCTGGGTGACAGAGATTCTGCCTCTAAAAATAAAATGAAATACAATACAATAAAAAGTGGCTTGCCACTGCTTGCTTGATCAAGCATAAGCCTCAGAGTATGGGAAAAAGACCCTCTAGCCCCTGACTACAATGTTCTTCCCTCACTTTATCTGCCAATGTTCCCCAACTACAGATCCAAACCCCAGTAAAATGGGACTATGGGCTGGTCGTGGTGGCTCATGCCTATAAACCCAGCACTTTGGGAGGCCGAGGCGGGTGGATCACTTGAGGTCAGGAGTTCAAGACCAGTCTGGCCAACATGGTGAGACCCTGTCTCTACTGAAAATACAAAAATTAGCTGGGCGTGCACCTGTAGTCCCAGTTACTTGGGAGGCTGAGGCAAGAGAATCACTTGAACCTGGGAGGTAAAGGTTGCAGTGAGGTGAGATCGCACCACGGCATTCTAGCCAGGGTGATGGAGTGAGACTCTGTCTCAAAAAAACGAAAAACAAAAACAGAAACAAAAAAACTGCACTATACAGGTTTTCCCAAATATTTCTTGGTGTTTCCATCTACATACCTTTGTTTGCATGGCTCCTGTTCTAGGTCACACTTCCTACCCCATCTCCCATCACCAACCTTACCATCTCCATTCTCTGAAAGTATCTTGCATCATTCAAGACCCATCTTACATGGTGACTGCTATGAACAGTATTTCCAGGTCCCACCTGTCTTCCCCCACCGAGAACACAGAGGTGGCTCACAAGTCAGTTGGACAGCTCTTGCTCTTTCTCTATGGCTTTCTGATGGCTCTTGTAGTTGGCTTTTAACATGAGGAGGTGCTGCTGGTTTCTTCCCCTAAATTATAGTGGTCCTCCTGGATTGTAGCCTCTTTGAAGGCAAAAGCATTGAGTTACTCATCTTTGATTTCTTCCTGGGACTGCAATAAGCCTTATACATTAAAAAATGTTGTCTTGTCCTTATCACTTCCCCTTGAATTCAGTCAACTTGGATTAAGTGCTATACTGGCTCAAGCCTAGGCTGCAATTTTAAAAGTATTCATCACTTGTTGTTTTATAGAGTGAAGAGATGGTTTTCTGGAGTTTCCTTCCAAAGGTGCCTTGCTTATCTCTGCCCAGTGACAGCCTTTCGAAGGCATGCTTCCTGATTTCTCCAGCCAAGAAGGATCCATATTATAGCAAAGCCAAGTCTGTCAAAACTGTAACTTCTCTGCACCCACACCTGAATCTGCATAATTTCCCAATCCCACAGAGGTATAAATAAAAACTTTCACCAGGACAGGATAACATTTGCCAACTGTGGGAAGATAAATGGCTTGGGGACTTCAAGCTCCAAAGGCAGAATTGCTCCATTTCTGATTTCAATGTAGCAAAGGAGATGCTGTGAGTCTCAGTTATTTTTTTTGTTTCATTGCTACAAAGTTATGGGTTATATCATTTAATTTGATTAATTCTTAGTTTCCAAAAGGAAACCTTAGGAGGAATCTTGGGAGGCTCAATAAAATAAGTATGTGCAATTGTTAAGACAAGAAAGGAAAAAAAAAATGACTTCCATCAGAGCCCACAAAGATCGTTTCCAGTCCCAAACATGGGTCCCCAGAGATAGCCTGGAAACCAAATTATTGTCGAAGAGATGCTTACCTTTTACAACAGCTCACAGCAAAAGAAAATATACAGCTTAACATCTCTCCCATGACTCACCTTTCTGTTTTTTTCTTGTATTCACTCTCTCTCTCTCCCTTCCCCTGCCTCTCTCCCTGATGTGAAGCTTCCCAGTCTGAGCTCTTCACCCAATTAAATATGTATCATTAGATGAGTCACTTGACCTTCTTAAGCCTCAGTGTGCTCATCAGCAAAATGAGGTGTTTGTACTACATTATTAAGATTCATTTAATGCTGAGTCTAAATACAAATCCAAGTGTGCTCTGTCTGTTCCCATAAAAATGTTCATATTTGTGTTCTAACCCATTTGTGTCTCAGATGGTGACTATGGTTTCAGCCTGTACAAGGAACAAGCTAATTTGTTGGTGGGACTCAAGTACTAGGGGTTTCACCTTTGGCAAAGGAGAAATCCAATGGCTAAGTGAAGTGGCTGGAGCTAAAGATGAATGGGGGTAAGTCTCATAGATTAATATACAACCACTGGTACCTGTTTTCAAACTTGATTGAACAACTAATTATTTGGTCAACATGGTCAATAACTTGGATATTTACTTTGTAGCTTCTGCCTGTACATGTGTGTGGGGGAGCTGTGTACATATTGAAATTCCATTGTATAAATTTGAGTCTTTTAGAATCCTAGACTATCAGGTCTGGTCAGAACCTTTATGGTCATAATCCCATTCTGGAAAACTGAAAGTCAAAAAACAGAAGAGGTACTTCAGTTGGTTAGTATGAGAGATAAGACTTGGACAGGTCTTCCTAACCCTACTTGAACTGCACAGCAGCCATTAGTTAATTAATTTTTCATTTCCTCCCACAAGAGGACTCAAAATTGGACTTGGATTAAGGTTAAAAAGACTATATTTCATCCGCTTCCCAGGTTTTACTCTCTTTATTCCTGGTCTTATTTTTCTCCTCACATTAGTCCTCTTCTTCCTTTTATTCCATTTTAAGGAAACGATCCTCAAACGCTTTTTTTGTATAGTTTTCATGACGTTTCATCCATGTGGCTAATTCCCTCATCTGGATAACTGCTTGGAGGAGGTTTTTGTATTATTTTTGGCTTGGGCATCCATATCCTGCTAGTGAGTGACAGCAGAGACTGCCTCCTTAAATTTCCACAGTGCTCATAAGAGGAGTTGGCAAAGGGCAAGAAGGAAGCTATAAGAAGAGATGAAGGGGGCCAGGTGCCAGGGAATCCAGCTACATACATGGCAGGATTTGCATATATGAGATGTGCACTCAGAATCAGTTGTCAGCATCCACTCATCATGAGGAAAGTACTTGACATCTGGGGACTTGGGATGGCTACCTTCTTAACAATGGCACTAAACTAAGAGGTAACACATGTAGATTCACTCTTCTCATTTTTGTTTTAAGTTATCTGATGGGAGCTTGAACAGCAGTTGTCATGAGGTCTCAGTGTCTGGTGTAAGTTAGGTCAAAGTACGCAAAGATTGTTTCCAAGTGATCTGAATAGAAAATGTCACTCATCACTCTTCTACCACCTTGTGAAAACTTGGCTTTGAGGGCACATGGCATCATTCTGACTAAGCACTGTTACCCCTGGAGTATGCAATCGCTCTTCTGGCCCTCTGCTGCATGTTAGTGTGCAAAAGATGGCAATGCCTGCCAACAGACAGGCCCAAATAGGAGCTGATAAGGCTTATACCAATTCTGAGATTGCACCTTCTCACTATTTATCCATTTTGTGGTCCCAGGCAAGCATTTTTATAAATGGACATTTAGCAGATGGTATGCATTTAGAAAACAGGCCAAAAGAGCTACTGCATTCTGAAACCAAAAAAGGGAGGCGTAAAATACAGAAAAACGGTCAGGAGTCTGTACTGCATCCTAGGCTAGGTATGTTAGAAGTGGGCTAACAAGACAATGCAACCATCTGCTGGGCCATGGAGACAAAGAATGAAAGATTTCCCAGCAAGAAAAAGGAAATGGAGTGTGCAACTGCTGCTATTGCTAAATAGGGTCTCTAATTCCTCTCTCTATAATGGTAATGACTTACATTTATATGGTATCTTTCATCAGCTCTGATCTCAGGGAGCACTGAAAGCCTTCTCTTGACTCCGCTCCTAAATCTGGTCCTTAACAGGCTAAAGGATGACATCTATATTTATACTGTATCTATTTTAGAGAAGAATAACTCATGTGAAATAGGACATTCAGATACTAAGGAAATGAATCAAGTGTGACGAAGGAAAAGGTGGAGGGAGAGAAGTTGTAGAAAGTGCAGATGCTTATTTCCAATCATGACCCTCAGTATCATCCAGCTGAATAGACACCTCCACTCAGATAAAGTCACTGAAAGCTCTTAATGCATCTAGTAAGCTCAGCTTCATCTCATCTGCCTCCTGTCTTTTCATGGAACTTGGCACTCTTCAGAGTCTATCACATTAAGGTGAATGTTCTTCAGGGAGTCTTGACAAACTCTGACATTGGATTCTATGTGATGCTACAGATATTTTTCTTTCATGCTTTGGAGGCACAGCAATGAAGGAGACATTTGAGATATAGGCAATGAGAGGCTAAGGCTTGGAAGGGAGAGGAATAAGAGGGAATCTGGCCTGTCTCAGTAAGAAGCTCAATGAGATATGCAGGAACATCAGGCATAGCTCATATCGATGTAGCAGCCACCAACAATTATGATTCATTAAAGTTCTGGGGAAAAATAAGCTCATAGAAGACAGAGATAGACACAAAGCAGTGGCAAAAATAACTCAGAGTGCTGGATTTCAGTAAGGACAGAGGTGGAAGCTCCGTCCGTGGTGTCTCCAGGCTGATATTCAGGAAAGGTAAGGCCACAAGGATTCCTTCTACATTGGCCAGGAATTAAATAAATGGGTGTCTTCTTCCCTTAACTATTCTCTTCAGTAATGATCACATAATCACTGTGCAGACGCCTTAGGGAACGACATGTGATCTGAGGATGAATGGGATTCTGAAAGCAAGAACAGAGGTGACATAGAGGAACACTGGACTGGGCACCAAGAGCTGTGTTCTAAACACAGCTTTCACCAGCTTCGTGGCAGGTAGTCAAGGTTCAATGTAGCAGGCAAAGTTCTGGGCTTAAAATCAAAACCAAATGCTTTTTGAACCTTAACAGTTCACTTGATCTCTTTGGGCCTCAGTATCCTGATCTGTAATATAGGAATAAAAATACCAGTCTTGTAAGATTGCACAAATGGCATTACACAGAAATTTATGTGAAATGGCTTTAAGAATGGAAGCACACTATGCACAAAAGGTCTGGCCCAACCCCGTGAGTTACAGATGGGAAGACAGTACCCCAAAGAAGTGGGACCCCATGCCTAAGGCCACACAGAGAAGTAGTAACAGAGTTGGGCCTTGTATCCAGTTCTTCAGGTTGAATCTAGCTTTCTTTTGTGACATTGTCATGATACCTATTTCTTCCCATCTCAAGTGGCTGGCTGAAGATCCCATGAGATGGGACAGAGATGGGGAGGAGTTTTAATAAAGTGATGAACACGATATAAATGCAAGCACATGAAAAGCAATATAACTAGAGTGGGGGCACACAGTGACTAGACATGAACCCCAGCTGGGAAACTTGATGAAGTCCACCAGCACTCAGCAATACAGCCTGGCCACAGACAAATCCTGGTAAAATCACTGAGAAAACTAACATGCAACAATGTCTGGCTTTAGCTTCTTGAGATCTTGGTCCTTGAGTCTGTTAAGTCAGGATTTTTGCTTGTAGGTTCTTAACAATTACCCCTCATCATTATTTTCTAGCTAAATAAGGCTCATAAAATTACAAAAATAAGAACATCTTCTGTCCACAGCTAGTGTAGGTCCCATGAATCAGTTTCATCATGCTGAAAGAGATCAGTTTCTCACATATCATGCAAGGTCAAGGCAGTACCTCCTGCCCAGGTGGGCTTAGCCTGCACTCTGCATAAAACCAAGCACCTTCAACAAAGTCTGATGATGAAAAATGATGACGCCCAGATGAGCACATCCACTTTGGGCAGACACAAAGTGTAGGTCATTTATTACCTTTAGCAAATGCAGGAGATGTGACTGCTAATTGGTCTCTTCATTAACCAAGGAGAACATCTACCACTACAACTCACAAGCTAGTGGCAATCTGGGGCGATCTCTAAGTGGTTTCCACCTCATAATCATATTTCTTCCTGAAATCTGCTGGCCTAAAAAATGTCTCTAATTCTTCATGAATAGACTATTCCTGCTTTCAGGAAATATGGGCTTCCTGGGAAGGGAGAGGACAAATGAGTGGTACACATCATAAACAGAAGTGAAATGCCACACCAAACCTTAAACATGGATGACTTTTTTTTTTTTTTTTTTTTTTTTTTTAAGCCAGGCTTTGGTTAGAGGGTTTTATACTATTTGGCGACAGGGGGAACTCAATAACTTTTTTTTTTTTTCTTTTTTTCTTTTTTTTTTTAGCTTCTGCAACTCCTAGGTAAGAAGTTTCTACTATTTTCCTAATAACTAATGGCTCTAGTCTTCTATAGGAGTTTTATCATATATGATGTAAGGCCAGGGTCAAAGGGATACTTTTGCAGAAATGTGAGGCCCTAACAGCAGGGAAGGATTTGTGCAGTTGGGGAGGTTAGCAAGGGAATTCTGCCAGCAACTGACAAGGAATAGGGTCCTTCTAGTAGCAACCAGCATTTCAGTCTCATTTAGTGAACAAAATCCCTTTCTAGTGGGCATGCAAAGAGACACAGTTACAAGGTCTCCTGGAAGCAGGAGGCACATACCACCTTCCAGCCTCCCTCCTTCCACTTAGTGCACAAAAATGACAAGTATCTGAATGTAGTCAAGTTTTCATTTTAGGGACCTGCCCAGGACAACTTATCAAATGCCCATGGAAAAAAAAGGGAAACAATATGGCCCAAAGCTATGGCTACCTGATCAGTTAGACTTCAGTATTCACTGGTCATCAGCTTCTAATGGCTCTGCAGTGGACTTCTCACATTAGATGTGTGACTTCTGGACCTGGCATGCCAGATAAACTAGCTAGTCATTTCCTTCCAGGCTTGGCATTCTTAGATCTTATTGGTATTCCTAATGAGTTTTAGAGGCTGTATCCAAACAGCAAACTGTACTGTTAGATCAGATGAGGACTTAAGAATAACATCTTTAATAAAAAGCATAACCATAGTGGGCATGAGTGCAGCCTAGGCAGTTATTAGGGTTATGGTTTCAAAGTTTCTCAAACAATGGCTCCAGGAGAGAAAGAAGATAGTAAATACCAAGTAAACAATGTACAAAATGTGCAGCAAACTCAAACGTGCAAGGAGACCCATTTTAATTTGATTCCCACCTCTTTGCAAACTAATGAACACAATGTGCCACAGATGTGTCTGAGGTGCAAAGTCCAGCAATTAAATAACTAGACAATCCAAGTCTGAAGAAAAACTTAGCCTTACCTGGAGACATGGAGGAGTCATAAGAACTTCTCTCCTTGCGGTTCATCTTGAAGGCTTGGATGTCCTTTTCCCTGTACGTTCCAAAGCCTTCATAGCTCCTCCTTTTACTCCCACTCACGTCACTGTCCCACTTGTCATTCGAAGGGTTCATTTCACTGAACACGTCCAGGTTCTCCGATCTCGTGCTGCCACCATCCCCGCCACTGCCAGAGTATCTTTTCGTGCATGAGTCCACAGGCTCACTGCTCAAGTCTCCTTTTTCCTTGGCCTGTGTCCAATGCTGGGCGTCGGAAAGTGACAGTGTAGACAAGGTGTCCACCTCAAAGTTGTTCTTAGAAGCTTTGTGGCCGGCTTCGCTGTGCTGGTGCTTCTGTTTCTCCTTATGCTTGTTCTTCTCACTCACCAGCGGGAGCTCTTTGTCTGCGCTGCTCAGCCGCTCGCTCAGGATGTGGCTGGAGAAGCCTGTGGCTTTGCCTGCAAAGAGACCACTCAGGTTGTCGTGGGTCCCTAGGATCCGGTCTTCCTTGTGCTTATGCTTGTGTTTGTGTTTCCTCTTATGGAGCCGACCGCTGGACAAACTGGCACTGCCTACCTTGGGAGGATTCAGAGAAGGCTGCATGTCACCAAGGCCCATGCTAACAGGTCCCTGCAGGTGTACTCCATGCTTGGCTTTATGCTTAGCTGCACCGGACATCTTTACATGGGAGTTTGTGTGGAACTGAGGTGGTGGCACTGTTGGCCTCATGAATGGGGAAGCTGCTCCAAGCGTGTGCGATAGGTACAAAGGAGCTGGGTACTGACCGTAATAACCAAGGTTCATCATAGGCATTGATGTGTAAGGCATTCCATAGGGTGCATAGTAACTTCCACTGGGAATAGGGTAGCTGAACCCTTGTAAAAAAGGCACCTTTGTCATGGTGTCATTGGTTTTTGCAGGCCTACCACGCTTCTTCTTTGACTTCAAGTCTGAAGTCCTACGAAGATAGAGCAACGGGTCATACTGGATATATGGCACCGGGTAATAGTGATCAAAATTAATCCGAAAAATGCTGGGATATGGATTCTCGTGGTAGAAGGTATAACTCCGGTGGGAGATTCTGAACACTTGGAACTTGGTGATGAGCTCCTCCAGGTCTGCCAGAAACTGGAGGTCATCGCGGTTTTGCAGGCTTTTTCGTTTCCTCTTGTGCTTTGGCTTCTTGAGGCTTTCGTGGGCCAGAAAGTTGTCCACAATGAGATGCTTTTGCCGGTGGCCATGCCGGTTCTTTGTGCTGGTGTCGGACGGAATGGCCTCCGGGTTGTCCAGGGAGCAGAAATCAAAAGAGTACCTCCTTCGGGATTCTGAGCTCTTCTCCGCTTGGTCAGAAGTGCTGTTGTTGTCTGTCCCAATGCCGCTGTCACTGGGGATCGTCTCCTCACTGTGGGACTCACTCACAGGGGACAGCGTGATTTCCTTTAGGGAGCCAATCTCGCACAGGTGTGAAGGGGAGTTGGCCATCAGTCTGGGTGGAGACAGCTTCCAGGTTCCACTGTGTATTCCCTTTTGGGTTTTGGTTGGAAGAGCACTGATGGGCTGGAGATTTGGCATAGTTTTCAACTCTGAAAAATTGGTTTCAGTGCTGGCAGGGCTCAGGTTGCCATTGGACCCACCTAACTGTGTTGAAAGTGGGTGCATAGCTGCTGGTGAAGACGCCACAAGTGACTGAAAGTTGGAAGGCACGGCTGGAACATCCGGCTGGCTAGAAACAGGCCTGGGGTGCTTGATGGCTGTTTTGGGTTCTTCGGATGGGGGTGGCAGCTCTGCTCTTGGCTTCCTGCCCCGCTTCTTGCCAATGTAGATGGTTCCCCTCTTGCTAACATTAATCTGCTTGCCCAGTTTGCTTTCAATGGCTGCTGCCCCAGGGCTGGTCTCTGGGGGAGCTTTTGCCTTCAGAGCAACGCTGCTGGAACAGGACAAGATCTGGTTCAAGATGTTTTTCCTCTTGAGTGTCTTCATCTTATTGATAGTTTTGATGGTCTTCTTATCCAACACGCCGAGTTTTCCAACTTTCTTGTGAAATTTCATTTCGCTCATGGGTTTGTCCTCTCCCGGCACTAGCTGGGCCAACTTCGCTAAATTGCGTCGTCGCTTTCTTTTCTTAGTGCCAGGAAACTCTCGGCTGATGGGACTGACGGGGCTGGTGGAAGTTCCCTCATGAATCGTCTCGACTGTGAGCAAAGGCTGCTTCTTTGGTCGTCCCCGCTTCTTTTTGACTGGAGTGATCACAGTAAGACTGTCTGTGTTGGTGTAGAGAGGGCTGGATGGGGTGATGGGATACGCAGATGGGGGCTCCAGCATCAGTTTATCAGAGGTGGCCATAACTGCCTCTCGAAGCATGGTGCTGGGTTTTGGTTTGCTGCAAGTCCACCTTCGTTTTGCAGCAAATTTTGGATGTTGGATTTCCGGCAGCTTTCTGGATGGAGAGTGATCTGTGCACGTTGGAGGTGTCATGACCATGGGTGGCTTCCGCGGCTTAGACACACCTCCTGGGATAACTTTCTCAGCATTTCCACCAGTTTCAAGGCCAACTGAGGGGGACTCATTCTCTATCATTTTACCTAACTTAGGGACACGGGGATCCTTCTTACTCCCCTCAGAGTTGGAAAGTATCCTGTTAACTACTTCACTGCTCATAGTGATTCCAGAAGCCAGAGCTTTCTCTGGCATGATCTTTTCCACCACTGCTTTAATGGACTGTCTCTTTTTCCTCTTATGGTTGGTTGGATCCAGAGAGGGTGCCTTGATGGGGATAGTAATCCGGACATGACTTGAGTCATTTTCAGGATTACTGGCAGAACTCACATTCTGCCTGGCTGGTGATGCCTCCTGGACACTATCTGTGGAATAACCTTCCCTTTTCCCTTCTGTATTGTCAAATGCTTTCTGGGCATTCTTGACCCAATCCAGGTCTGGGTTTGGTAGGGTCTGACTTATCACATCCTTCTTACTGGACTTTTTCTTACTGCCCACAGTAGGTGGTTCTGGGGGCTCCTTTGCACCTCCTCCATCTTGATCCACCAAGGGCTGAAGCCCGCTGCACTCAGCAGAACTGCTGGGTGGGGCTGGTGAGCTGTGGCTGCTTGGGGATGGTGCCACACCTCCCAGAAGCAGATCTTTGTTATTGTTAGACAACTGACTCCACGTGTTCCCTGCACTGCCTTTCTTACCCTGGGCCTTTGCAAAGGAAGCCACGGGCTCAAGAGCTGGGATCTTGCTGGTGCTTGCAGTTTCTCTGCCAGACTCTGGACTGATGAAGCAATTCTGAGTGACGGGTCCGCTGTCAGAGTTGGTGGACCAGTCCACGTGGTTCTGGCTGCTGCTTTTTTGCTGGTGCTTTGGTTTTAAGGTGTCACTGGTGAAGTCCTGTGGGAGGCCTGTGTCATAATGGAGAGTTGAATGTTTCTGGGGCCTCTCGTAAGCCTAAGGGTGGGCGGAGTGGAGAAGGAGAGAGAGAGAGAGAGAAACAAAGATGAGCATGTTGAAGCCTCTTAATATTTGATATCAAAAGTCTCAATGATCTGAAAGTTGGAAATGAATACCTAAATGAACATCCACCTTTAATTTTAGAATGTTTTACAGAGGTTTTCTCAATTGCAGCAGTAAAGATGTATTGCACTAGTTTGGAACATCAGTAAGCACGCTTTAATTGCAGTCTTTTCTCCCTAAATAACAGGAATCTTGACCTACCTTGGTTTAATGCAATCTTTAGAGACAGGAGGAAGGGGACATAAAGGTCACTTAGCCCAGGGACTTTTTACATTTTTACATGCTCTTTTACAAATGAAGAAGCTGAGACCTGAACAATGGGGAGTCCTGCCAAAGATGGCAAATCCCAGGAGAGAATCTGAAATTCCTCATTCCCAGAGTTCTTTCACCTAACTCGAGCAGCCTCTTATTTCTGTCCCTGCTTCTCTTGAAATGAATGTCTTTCCTCACTTCCTCCTGTGCCAGCTCATTTCAGTTTGTACTTTGTCTTAAAGCTCAACATCTCTGTACAAGTAGCTCATAAAGAACCACTGTAACTAGTAAAAACAGCCCAGGTTGAGGAATTAAGGGGGCATGGAGAAGAAATGGAAGAAGAAAAGAAACACACAAGAATTGTCCTAAGCCTTCAAATCCTTGTGGACTCTAGGAGTGTTGCTGTGTTTGGGGGTTAGCATGCAAAGAAATCCTTAAACTTTATATTATGCACTTATTGCTTTCTTGAGGAAACTTTTGGATAGTTTCAAAAGGAACCTTGAGTCCACTAGACAAATGTGTCAGGAAAGAAAACAAATAGTTGTCATTCAAGATCACTCCTCTGAACTTTGTCAATTGTGTTTCCCCTACATTGATTCTAAAGGAATGTCTCCAGCACGTTTCTCAGGACTGACTCTCTCCAGCTAAAATAAAAAGCTGAACCTGTTGCTGGAGGCACAACATAATCAGTGTCTACAAAACTATAATGGAATGGACAATGAACACATTGTTTGGAGACATTAAAGCTATTTTTAATAAAAATATACTTTCGCTGTTCCAGATGAATTTTAAGCCATGACCCTAGTTCAAAGAAGCATTCCTTAAGGTTTATTACAAGCCCAATTTATACATAGAGTAGTAAACTTACAGGATGCATTAGCCTAAGAACTGTCAAAAAAGAGAAAACATTAGTAAATTGAAGAACTCCTCCAGGAAGTATATGATGACTGGCTTCATGAATTTAGAAAATTTTAGCTGGTAATTATCTATCTATCTATCTACCTATCTATCTGTCTATCTATCCATCCATCCATCTATCAATCATCTATCTTTTTATATCTCATTTTATCTCTATTTTTCATTGAAGCTATAGAACTTATGCTTTATAGGAAAACATGTCTTACAGCCCCTGTTAAGAGTCAAAACACAGATGGCATAAAGCATTATAGGGACAGTTCAATGTAGTCATGAAACTAGGATTTCCTTCATACTAATTTCTGGAATCCCTAGGGTTATTTCCTGCCTCCCTGATTTTGTGAAATCCTGTTTATACTTACAATATTTTGTAAGCATCATGAGATAGTTTCCTCAAGTGAAGCCTGTAAATACCCAGGAGAAAACAATTTAATTTTTTAATTCATCTTGCAACTTATAGTAGAAACACCACCGTCCTCAACATACAGAGAATTCATCCTACCACTTGAGGGCATTCACTGGCGTCACTGCTGTGAACACAGGCTGCTATTCCATTTTCAGCAAAAACATAGAAGTCTTATTGTGGCATAAAATATTAAGTGCTGCTTACTTATCTTTTATGAATCAGGGCATTGCTAGTTTCTACTTCTGCTTTGAAAATTAGCTGGCACTCTGTGTTCACTCACAGGATCACAGGTCTAGAGGAGCTCTTGGAGGTTAAGTTTTCTGCTCTTTAGGTCCTCATACTGGGGCATCTTGAGGGTTAGTGGGGATGATTATTAAAAATAACAGTGGGATGGCCAGGTGTGGTGGGTCACGCCTGTAGTCCCAGTACTTTGGGAGACCGAGGCAGGTGGATCACCTGAGGTTGGGAGTTTGAGACCAGCCTGACCAACATGGAGAAACCCCATCCCTACTAAAAATACAAAATTAGCCAGGTGCGGTGGTGCGTGCCTGTAATCCCAGCTACTCGGGAGGCTGAGGCAGGAGAATCACTTGAACCCGGGAAGTAGAAGTTGTGGTGAGCTGAGATTGTGCCATTGCACTCAAGCCTGGGCAACAAGAGTGAAACTCCATTCAAAAAAGAAAAAAAGTTGGACAAACAGTGTAACTGTTTTGGACCTGGGTAAAACAGGACTTGTAGTAGCCTTCTACCCACCTCTACCCCCATCAGTTTTCTAGTTCTAGGCACCAAAGTCCACAGAGAGGCTCCATGGTGACACTAGGCCAGGATCTTGGGCCCCAACTCGTACCATTTTTTTCTCTGTTGTTCCATTATCTTATTCTTGGTACCTAGCGGAGTCTCTAATTAATGTTTCTTTCATGTTCTGGCTTCAGCTCAATCCTGGGGAGACACCCCTACCTTATAGATATACCCCTATTGTAAGTTTTCATGAAACCACGTAACTTATCTTTGTTGCACTTACCATAGTTTTAGTTTTACGTTTGACTTGTGTGCTAACTGAATTAAAGCCTGTCTCCCCTTCTTGCTGGTACACATCATCACAGAGGTACTACGCAGAGCACCTGGCACACAGTAGGCACTCAATAAACATCTACTGAATGAATAAGCATACATTTTACTACAGGCATTTCATTTTGTCAACAGTGAGATCAATAATCTATATATTGCAACATGTTGTCTGCAAACAGTCACTGCCTTCAGTCTAATTTCTTATTCTCTGTATACCTCCTGTATGTGCCACTGCCTCACATGAAGACATCTATCACAGTCTTTATACTGTTAGGTGGCATTTATTTGTGTACTTTTCTGTCTCCTTTTCCTAGACTATAAGTACGTTGAGGTCAGAGACTTATCGTCTTATCCCCAAGGCCTACTACAAAGCCAAGCACCCAGAAAGCTCTTGATAAATGCTTGTTAAATAAATAAATGGATGAGGTGCCTATTACCATGGCAAAATATACAGCTGCACACAAAAGACAATACACTACTAATCTGTCATTTGATGATGGCTCCTAATGAAACTGGAACACTGAAATGCCTTACGTGCTAAGCAAGAAATCCTTCCCAAATACTTAAAGATGAAAGGAGCTTATAAGGTAACTCCCCTTCAATGTAATTTTTACTGTTAGTTCTCCCCATCTCCTAATTGTTTCACTTTTCAATTAACTCTGCCTTTGGAGAAGGCCATGTGACTGTCAGAAGGGTGGATTTCACCCTGGCAGTTGAAAGGTGGAGCTTGCTCACTTACACCCAGGGCAGACCAGCTGAGAGTAATACAGTTAAGCATGCCCGGTCCCTAGTGCTTCCCTGGACCACTGCCTGATCCCATTGTTCCTACCATTTCAGCTGCAGTCTGCCCTGCTGGGAGTGCTCAGCAATCAAAGTGCAGGGTGGACAAAAGGGAAGCACAACAAAGGATCAGGAGTAATGGAGGGAATGGTGCTTTAAGATCTTCACTCAGCTGGGCTGCAGAGAAGGGGCAGGGAGGACCCAGAAGGAGTGCTTTCTAAGAGGTCCAGAGAACAAGGCCTCCTCCAGCCTTGGCTGATGGCTATATCCCATTGCAATGCGCTTCATCTGTCAGCCATGACATATTATATACACAATAGTGAGGCTGTCAGTTCCAATATGTCCTTTGCTGAGAACTGAGCACTTACTCCATCCAGACAGAGATGGACAAGGCAAGCCGCAAGACGGGGGAAGCACACACCACAGCCTCTGCCTCCCATCCTAGTGGTCTGGGGAGATGATACCTTATTGGGCTCTTGGACTCACGTCTTTATTGACCTATGCACCACGTCTCCTTTTTCTTTTTAGATCGAGAGTTTTGGGGTTTTTTTCTTTTTGATGAGGTCTGAGTCTTTTACAGCCTTTATACAATCCTCAGCCCTCAGCAGAACTATTAATAGTTAACATGTGAGGGAACAGTCAATGATATTCCATATTGGGCATACAATTCTGGTGGAAAACTTTCAATACCAAACTAAGCTTAGCACGCTTCATGGCTGCCTGGCTGCCTCCCACCTCTCTCCCCATTCCCAAGAGTTGATTGATTGTGAAATTCATGGCAGTTTTGAAGGTGTGGCTCACTTTTATAAGAAAAATGTTTTCCATGCACATTAAGCCTAGGTCGAATGCTTCAGTGAAACTCTGAAAACACTAGGCAGATTTGTGCTTACAGTATTTCTTCATGGAAGCAAGTTCTTCTGTAATGTAAAGAATTGTTTTGTAAAGTAGATAGCTATTCTCTCCCCTATAAGTTGACTAAATAATATACATTTAAAGTGTGTGCAAGTCAGGTTTCTTTTTAAAAAGTATTTTTTAGTTTATTTTTCAAAACAAAATTAGATCATTGAGTAAAATCTTAAAAATCCAAAAAATGGGAAGCAAATGAGTGACCTAGCCTTATCTCAGGCTTACCTAATGCAAAATTTATTGCAAAGAGATGAGAAGATGGTGATTTGAATCTAACGAAAGTCACATAACTCATTTAAAAAAGAAAAAAAGAATCAAGCTTGACTTTGTGAGAGATAAACTACTCTTTTGGGTTAGCTATGTCTGTGCTACTTTCTGCTGACACCAATAATTTAAATTTACTGTTTGTAAGATATTTTGGGTTACATGAGCAGGAAAATATGCCTGGGTATGGAGCAATGCGGGAGGCCTCATCTCTTAATTTGGAACTTGGCACTTCTCAAGATGTGGTCCTAGATTACTGTATGAGAATCGCTTAAGGTGCTGGTTATAAATACAGATACCGGGGCCCACTGTAGACCTACAGAGTCACAGTCTCTCAGGGAGAGAATGAGGCATATGCATTTTAACATGCCCCTCAGGAGAATTCTGATGGGCAACCAAGTTTTAAAACCACTAATCTAATGTTTTAACACTACACTTCTTCTCTGGGGTAGGGTCCTTCTGTGTCTGCTATAACATTCACAGCAATTTTTGGTAATAAATATGCAGAACCAACCACCATAGGCCTGTTAGGATATGTAAGTTAGCAACACAGCGCATTACTGTTTTAATCTCTGAACTCTATGCAATTTACATCCTATGAAACTCTAACATGGTTCCCTGTGTAGGTATTCCAAGTGAAGCTGAGGTTGACTGAAGAACCAATGATTTGAGTGGATAAGAAAGGACCAGAGAGGCCGGATGCGGTGGCTCATGCCTGTAATCCCAGCACTTTGGGAGGCTGAGGCGAGTGGATCACTTGAGGTCAGGAGTTCAAGACCAGCCTGGCCAACACAGCAAAACCCTGTCTCTACTAAAAATACAAAAATTAGATGGGTATCATGGTGTGCACCTGTAAGCCCAGCTACTCAGGAGGCTGAGGCAGCAGAATCACTTGAACCCAGGAACTGGAAGTTGCCATGAGCTGAGATCGTACCACTGTACTGCAACCTGGGCAACAGAGAGAAACTGTCTAAAAAAAAAAAAAAAAAAAAAAAAAGACACAGGAATAATGTTTTCGAGAAGGAATCACTGGAAGAAGAAGAGTTGTCTTAGGCCACCCAT
>NW_012116254.1:1609654-1619724 GCF_000951035.1 Colobus angolensis palliatus | reverse complement strand
AAGAAGAAGAAGAAGAAGAAGAGGAGGAAAAAGAAAAAGAAAGAAACGACCAGGAATGTGGGTGTTCATGACCTCCCACTGTGGGATTTCAAACCTCTGGGGAATCCTGGCAGGCCATCTCTGAAGCTAGAAGCAAGTGCTCAGGCCTCAGCAGGAGCTGAGTGTGGGAGACAAAGAATGCAACCACAAATGGTGTGACTGGATTAAAGGTTCTCAACTCTGGCTGTATGTTAGAATCACCTAGGAAGTTTTGTAAAGATCAACATACCTGAGACCTGACCCAGCGTGATTAAATCAACAGTCTGGAAGTGGAACCTGAACAGCAGTACTTTTTCAAAGCTCTCTGGTGATCCCAATGAGCAGACAGAGTTGAGAACCACTGGATTATATCAAAGACAGGGTCTGGGTTAAGGACTAGAGAGGCTCTGATATTATCAAGAGATGTTCCAGCTCAGTGGTTTTCAAATGTGTTTCACAAAGTCCTAGGATTTTGCAAAGACATTTCTGAACTGCAGCCAGTGGATGGGGCAAGAAAAACGTTTCAGACCTTCCTTTTAACCCCCAAACCCCCAATGGAACAGACCAGCCTACTCAGGGATTTCATTTAAGAGAGAGAGATAGAGAGAGTGAAGCAGTTCTGTCACTTAATTTAAAACAAAACTGGAAAATTACCATTTAGGCTCATGAACAGGAGGAATGCACATTCCAACTTCCACTGAAATTGTCCCAAAGCTTATCTCTCCTTAGCTCAGTTCATTCCTGCATTTGCTACTGGTAGCTGTAGAAGAATGTCACCAAGTATCTTTTTAGTACCATGGTCTTATGATTCTTTGATTCCAATGGACACAGAGAAGCTATGCAGCTCCTAAACGAATATGAAGTTTCCAATTAAATATGTAAACTGAACCCATTCTCATATCCTATCACCCTGGGAATTCACCTGGATGTAATTCCCATAAAATTCATTCTTATTTGCTATTTAAGGGCTGTGGATCATACTAGAGCACTTCTTTTACTTAAGGTGGTAACAGCTCATAGATGACAGAGAGCCCTATCATATGCCTCTTTTACTAGTCAATAATTCTGCGTAACTCAAAACAACCACTGACTTGGTTTCAGCTGTGATAGAGTAATAGGAAGTAGACATAACCTTTCCTTGGAGATAAATATAAAACTAACTAAACAAAATATATGAAACAATTGTTTTCAGGCACTAGACAATAGACAACACAGGCTGAGATTCTAGAGAAGAGAAACTCACAAGGTTCCAGTTTTCTGCCGGGGAGTACTTTCTAAATCTGGGCAAGAAGAAAAGCTGAGATAGGGAAGAAAAGCTGAGATAGCTGTGACTTCACTGGGAAGAAAAAGAGTTTGGGGCTCCCGAGGGAAACGGAATTTGCAGGTTAGGATACCTGAGAAGAGGGAGCTATGTAGAAAGGAACTCTAGAAACCTTCATAGGGATTATCTTAAGTCTCTGGAAAAATTCTGGTCTTCACTTGAAGGGAAGACTTCACAAAGCCTAGCAGAGATTACCTAGCGGGGGCTATCAGCTATGAGTCCTTAGGTCATGTAGTATTGGGCAAGGTTGGATTTCTCCCCAGACAGAGGAGGGAGGCGTCAATGAATATCCCAGGCATTTAGCTGAAATCTCAGAAATGGTACTCCTTAAGAGCAGAATTATTCCAGCTCTAGAATAAAAGCTACTCGAGTTCCTCACTAACAAATTCTGAAAAGAACTCTTGGCATAAAGCTGATCTGCCAATAAATTAACTGCTGATCAGAACGAAAGTCAAGACTCTTTAAAGGAAAACAACAAACTCAGTTTACATAGCATCCACAACATCCAGAATACAATAAAAAGCTTACTAGACAGGCAAAGAAGCAGGCAAATGGGACCCACAGTCAGGACAGTAAAACCCAATCCAAGGCTCTCAAAATAGCTACTATGAAAATGTGCAAGCATTTAAAAGAAAATATACACACAATTGATGAACATATGGGAAGTTTCAGGATAGCAATGACTACACTAAAATAATAAAATGAAAATTCTAAATCTGAAAAATACAATATATAAAACAAACAAACAAACAAAAAAAAACTCACTGGAGGGACTCAACAGCTTCTAGGACACTGCAAAAGAGAAGTTCAGTAAACATGAAGAGAAAACAGTAGAAACTATCCAAACCGAAATACATAAGTGAAAATAATAAGCAGAAGAATTAACTATAACAATGGAAAACCAATATCTCACTGATCTATGGAGCAATATCAAGAGGTCTAACATACTGATAATGAGAATACCAGTAGGAAGGGAAAGAAAGATTAGTGTATACATATTCTCATAGCTAAGAAGCTCAGTGAATCCCAAGCAGAATAAAAACGCCCATGAAAACCACATCTAAGCACACTATAGACAAATTGATAAAAATCAAAAATAAAGAGAAAAAATTCAAAAGCCATCAGAGAAGGAAGAGATTATTTATAGGGGTGCAAAAATAATGTCTGATCACACCTGTAATCCCGGTGTAAACTTTGAGAAGCTGAGGGATGGATCGCTTGAGGTGGTCAGTAGTTCAAGACCAGCCTGGCCCAACATGGCAAAACCCCGTCTCTACTAAAAATACAAGAAAAAAAAAAAAATTAGCGGGGTGTTGTGGCACATGCCTGTAATCCCAGCTACTTTGGAGGGTGAGGCAGGAGAACTGCTTGAAACCAGGAAGTGGAGGTTGCAGTGATGTGAGATAGCGCCACTGCACTCCAGCCTGGCAACAAAATAAGACTCCATCTCAAAAACAAAAACAAAAACAAAGTCTGACTTCTCATTAATTAGAATATAAACCAGAAGACAATGAGCCAACATCTTTAAAGTACTGAAATGAAAACAAAACAGTCAGATTTCTATATCCAGTGAAAATATTCTTTAAAAAATGATAACAAAATAAAGATATCTTCAGATAAATAAAAACTGGGGGAATTCATTTCTGGCAGACCTGAATTACAAGATATGTAAAAGAAAGTTCTTTAGGCCAAAAGGAAATGATACCAGACGGAAACTGAGTTCTACATGAATGAATGAAAAGTGCTGAAAATGGTAAATATATTGGTGTATACAAAATATTCTGTTCTTGTTAAGATTGTTAAAAGGCAAGTGACTTCTTAAAGCAGAAATAATAATAATGCATTTTAGAATTTATGACATTTGTAGAAATAGACTCTACAACAGCAACAAAGAATAAGAGCATAGATATAGAAGTATACATTTGTAATGTTCATATATGTGAAGGGATGTAATATTAGTTCAAAGTAGACTGTAATGTTTTAAGGGTGCGCATTGTAATCTCAAAAGCAACCAGTATTTTTAAAAGTTGCACATCTAAAATGCTAATAAAAGGAAACATATGGATTACTAAAAAAATGCTTGATGACTCTAAAAGACAGCAGAAAAAAAGAAAGAATGAAAATGGGAAAAACAGAAAATGCAAGCAACATAGTAAACTTAAACTCAACAAGATCAGTAATTACGTTAACTCTAGATATACCAAAAATTATACACTGCAAGAAAATAAAAAGCAGCTTATCAGAGTGAATAAAAAAGAAAAACTGAACTACATGCTGCCTATAGGAGATGATACACCTTAAATATAAAGACAGCTTAAAAGTAAAAGGAGGGAACAAGACATACTACACAAACACTAAACATAAAAGTGCTGGAGTGATTATATTAATATAAGGAAAAATAGGCTTCAGAATAAAAAGCATTCCAGAGATAATTATGGACATTTCTAAATGATATTTTTGAGTCAATTTATGAAGAAGAGACAATCATCCTAAATTTGTTTGTACCTCACCACAGAACTTCAAATATATAAAACAAAAAATAAGAGAATTGAAGAAATAGATGATTCTACAATTAAAGATATTTTAACACTCCTCTCTCAGTAATTGCTGAATAAATTTCCTAAAAAATCAGAAAAATTCACCAGAGGTTATATCTATACATCAACCAACTTACCCTCACCCAACAACTGCAAAATACCTTTGTCAAAACATGCTGCGCCGTAACAAGTAGAAATGGCCGGTGAACACATATCAATGTCTTCAAACATTATTTGCCATCAAAGAAATGTCAATTAAAACCACAATGAGATACCACTGCACATTCACTGGGATGGCTAAAATGAAAAAGACTGAAAATAACAAACGTTGACAAGGATCTGGAGCAACTGCCACTCTCATACATTGTTGGAGGGACTATAAAACAGTAAAAATCGCTTTGGAAGATCTCTCCGCATGTCTTTTAAAGTTAATCCCGAGACCCAGCAATTCCACTTTTATATATTTACCCAAGAGAAGAAAACATACATCCACAATTAGACTTTTATAAAGACTTCACAGCAGTGTATTCAGAGTCGTTAGCACCTAGAAGCGGTTTAGGTGCTGATCAAAGGGAGAACAGACAAACTTATCTATATGAGGAACAAAGCATGGACACACCCCACCACATGGATAAGCCACACACATACACATAATCATGCTGAGCCAAAGAAACCAGACCCCAACATCCACACTGTACCATTCCTTTTATATAAAGTTGTAGATCAGGCAAAACAAATCTATTATGATAGGTGTCAGAACAGTGGTTGCTTCCAGGGTAGATAGAGTGGTGGGATGGGGGCTGGGAAGGGTTGGCATGGGCATGAGGGAGTTTCCAGGGAGTTATGGATGTACTTTGTGTCCTGATAGGAGTGTGAGTTACATAGCTGTGTACATTTGTTGATAGTCTTTGAACTGCATACTTAAGATCTGTACATTTCAGTATATGTACATTTAACCTCAATCATGTTAAAAAAAATCAAAAACGAGAAACTCATTCAAAAATGACTATGAACTCCCTATATCACAGACACAGACACACACACAGATATGCACACACCCTAAAGCCAAGCAGCAGAAAGCAGGGGCCTTTTCTTTCCAATGAAATGTAGGGCGGCCCGAAAGCCACTCACTGTTCCCCCTTCCCAGGTCCTCACTCTCCCCTCTGCACAGACAGCTGACTGAGTTGATCTCAAAACAATAGAGCCTGAATCAAGAAGACAGGTGCTGGTGGCTTCCGTAAACAGCATTGTTCTCTCCTCTCCTCGTCCTGGTGGTGTCCCTAACCTGGGCCACGAGGTAGAAAGCTGAAGCCCATGTCTCCATCCCAGCCACAAATTCACCTTCCTCCCACAAATTCACCTTCCTCCGAGGTAAGGAGGGAAGCTTGACAAGAACCTGGCTCACAAATCAAAGTTAACACTGCCCCGCCTCCTCTGTAAATCATGTGAGATCCATCTGGGTAATGGCTCCTCCAGTGTAATTCCCTATTAAGAGGCTTTATCTGGAGAGATAAGCAGCTGGTTTCCGTGTCACTAATTGCTGTCTGCTGTGATTTTAAAACATCTGCACCATTGTGCTCTTCATTTTCATATTCTAATCACCCTGAAACTTGAAAAAGGTACATCATTGATTGTTTCTATGGGTTAATTAGTACACAGTCTCCTTGTAGAGACAATTTAGAGGCAGCCAGAACCTCAATCAGGAAGTTTGTTTTAAAAATTAATAACATCGGCAGTGGCTGGAGGGATTGTCACGTTCAGGGACGTCTCGGGACGCTCCTGGTGGGGGAATCAGCCTTTGTTATCCTCCCCAGAGGAGGGAAGCCAACAGGGGTGTGGGGCCAGACAGCAGGGAGTGGTGGCACAGAGGAACACAGGGACCCAGGACCTGGCTTGCTCCAGAGTGGTCCTGACCATGGTGTCTGCCCCCTCACTTCCCTGCCCTGCTCCCCAGCTCTCCGCTTCCAATTAGTGGAGTCCCTTTCCCTGTTAGCACAGACCAGGACTTTGCTGAGGATGAACCAGAATATCTGGAGGGGAGAGGAATGTGTTGAAATGATAAGAACATGAGAGATCATTTTATATCTTAAAGTCTGTTCATTGTTCTCTTCCCTCTCCACAGTTCAACTATGGGATGGGGAAGAAAAAGAGGAAGATTGGAGTGTAGAGGAAAGAGTCACACCAAACCATGGAGTGAGAATTGGAACCTAGCACTGCTCACATTCAAAGCGCACAAGAGTCACCTGGGGATTCTGCTGAAACGCAGATTGATTTTGGAAGTCTGAGATGCGGTTGCAAGCATGCATTTCTAACAAGCTCCCAGGTGAAGCCCAAGGACTAGCATCTGAGATGTGCCGGGCTTCTCCTAAGACCTTGACCAGACTCACTGTTCCTGGGCTCTAAGGAGTAGCTGAAAGGCTGCAGTGTGGTGGGGAGGCTCGGGTTCTGTGCCTGGGATGGAATCTCAGCTCTACATACCATTCACTGGACACGTCACCTGACCTCTTATACCTGAGCTTCCTTGTCTAGAAACTAGCAGTAGTGCCTACCTTAAAGGGGGAGTTGAAAGCATTAGAAGTTGGAGTGTCAAGTATTTAACACAGTGCTTGACCCATAGTAGGCATTATAAAAATATAGCTATTTTATTCCCATACTTTTCAGTGAACTGCTTTTCTGAAAACAACATCCAGCAGAAATAGGGTCTAGGGTGGAGACATTAACCAGGGAGTGACTTGTTTAAACTCAGATGGTCATTTCTTATAGTCATTCATGCTGGTCACCCTCTTGGCCGCTGTCTCTCACCACTTTCTGCTTTCAACCTAGCCTAATGCTCAGAGCTCGAGATCTTCCTGCACAGCTTTCTTTGGGGCTACCTGACAATATGCAGTCACAGAGAGCTCACTTGTGCACAGATTACCTTGTTCTACCTCTTAGATATCAGTTTCCTGTTTAGAGCTGGAGTCTATCTGCCTGTCCTTGGATAGCTCTGGCAGGCAGAGAAGACAGGTGCCCCTTTCTGTGTTGGCTGGCATCCGAGGACCAGGTCACTGCAACTGAGAGCAAATGTGCCCCCAGAAGAGCCTTCCCAGTACCCTCTCCTATGGCTGTTTTTAGCAGGCTTCCAGGGGCTTCCCCGTGGTCAAGAAATGTGTACTGGTAGGGGAAAAAATTATAAAAACTGGACTTTCAATTATGTGACTTACAAAAAAAAAAAAGCCTTTCAGCAGTAGAGCTGGAAGCCAACTTCAGAAAACTTACAGAAAGAGGTAAATTAGTGTGGAGCTGCAAGGCGACCACTTCAGAGACAGCCATGGGGCAGGCTTGGAGGGGCTAATTGGAATGCAGTGGCACCGCTGCATCCTTCCAGAAGGGACCTGGAGGCCTCCAGATTGCACTGTTCAGGTATCGAGGACCGGCTGCCCCGGGATCCCACTACAACACCATGGCTCTGTCTTTTCCAGCAGCAGCCTCTGCCCTCCCTGCTCAGGCATCTGAACGCCTCCAGTGGGGTCCTGGGAGCCCTGCGCTGGGCTTCTGAGGGATGAAGCAGAAATTAGGATGCAGTCCTGATTCAGATACATTCTGCAGTAGGAAGGCATTGAGTGACAACTGCAGACTCATCCTGATGGGAAGAATTACACGGAGCAACATTTCAGTTTTAAAAATGTTTTAGTTATTCTTCACTGAGGCTTTGTTATCCATCCTACTCCTCTCAAAAAAGAAAGAGACATAACACATTCTTGTCTCCTCTTTGAGAATTGGTAGCTTACAATGAAGGGGCAAAATTAGTGTGGTGGAACAGTCACATATGAATGGCCGATCTGTACAGACCTGTAGCCCCTTGAGAGGCAGGGCGTGCATGGCAAGGGATTTGAGAAGCCTGCCTCCTGGAGAAGGTTAAATGAATGAGGAGAGAGGGTCATTAATCTGGCCAAAAGTCATTTCCCAGGCTTGTTTATGGTTAAGAATCACCAGTGGCCTCTGCTAAATACACAGCTCACAAGGCTCCCCTTCTGCACATGTGGAGTCAAGCTTCTGGGTTGGGGCCCAGGACTCTGGTGTTTTTAACAGGTACTTCTAGAGAGCCTCTTCAGTCAGGTTTGGTCAACACTGTAATGCAAGGGCTTCTACATGGGAGAAGGTTTGGAATTGTTCAGCTTTGTCTCAGGGTGGAGTGGCTGCAGGGAGACCAGTGAGAGACAGTCATGAAGGCAGAAGCAGGAGAGGGTTCCAAGATTATGCACCAAGATTATACCTAGCCTGTGGGTATTAGAGGAAAAAGAAAAAAATAGATAAGAAAGAGCAGAGGAAAATAAGCATCCTTCTCCTCTTTACCTCATGTTTCCTTTTTTTCCTTTATATAAATGCTTTGTACTGCCAAACCGGTGTTTTTTGCCATTAGGGCTAAAATAACCGTTGATTATAAATCAAGTCTAAAATGTCAAGAAAATGCTGAATTCATCTAAAATTCCAGCTTTTAAGCTTCCCATGAACACTGCAAACTGTGAGCATTTGGTGACTCACTCATTTAGCGTGACTCCCCTCCGAAAGAAGTGACCTCGTAGAGGCCGGTGGGCAGAGCCAGGATGAGAGGCTGGCCTTGTGGGTGAAGTCTGAGCCTTGGATTCCTTCCTGCTCCTCCCTATAGTGCTGCAAGAACACGTTCATGTCCTAATGGGTTCCCATCACAATGTCTCAGGTGCAGTGGTCATGTGGGTCCCCATGTCAACCCAGGGCCACTGCCTTTGGAATCTCCTATATGTGCTCCAGAACTTTCTCTAGGCTTCCTGTTGAAGACAGTGTGGCATCTGTCACTTCTGGACTGTCTTCTATCTTTATTCTGAGAGGATGGGGCAGGAGTGTATAGCAATTAGGAGCACAGACTCTCGAGTCAGCACAAATGGGGTCAAATCTGAGCTGAGTCCAAATATTACTAGCCGTGTGACCTTGGGCAAGTTGCTTTACCTCTCTGTGTCCCACTTTCCCTGTCTGTAAAATGGGAAACATAATATAGTTACCCTTAAGGTGAGGTCAACAAGTGAATCAAATAATCTATGTAAAGCACTTTGACCAGTGCCTGGTGCCCAGTCAGGGTTACCCTAGAGCTTCCTACACAGAGGGAAACCTTGGGAGTGCATTGAAACTCTGGAATCAGAAAAACAAGTCTGAATCCCAACTTTACCTCTTACTACCTGTGAGAACTGAGACTCATCACTTATCTTCTCTACTTCAAAAATGGGTGAAACAGGCTGGGCATAGTAGCTCGCACCTGTAATCCCAGCACTTCGGCATGCCGAAGAGAGCAGATCACTTGAGGTCAGGAGTTCGAGACCAGCCTGGCCAACATGGCAAAACCCCGTCTCTATTAAAAATACAAAAATTTGCTGGGCTTGATGGTGTGCACCTGTAATCTCAGCTACTTGGGAGGCTGAGGCAGGAGAATCACTTGAACCCGGGAGGCGGAGGTTGCAGCGAGCTGAGATAGCAGCACTGCACTCCACCTTGGGCAACAGAGCAAGACTCAGTGTAAAAAATGAAAAGAAAAAAAAAAAAAGGGAAAACAACAGCGCCTACCTGATGGGGTTGTGTTAAGAATTAAACAAGACAAGGTTGGTAAAAATGTTATCACAGGAGGTTCCAAGATGGCTGAATAGGAACAGCTCCAGTCTGCAGCTCCCAGTGTGAGCCACGCAGAAGATGGGTGATTTCTGCAATTCCAACTGAGGTACGGGGTTCATCTCACTGGGGCTTGTCAGACAGGGGGTGCAGCCCACGGAGCAGGGCAGGGCATCACCTCACCTGGGAAGTGCAAGGGGTTGGGGAATTCCTTTTCCTAGCAAAGGGAAGTCATGACAGATGGTACCTGGAAAATCAGGACACTCCCACCCTAATACTGGGCTTTTCCAACGGCCTTAGCAAATGGCACACCAGGAGATTATATCCCACGCCTGGCGCAGAGGGTCCCACGCCCACGGAGCCTCACTCACTGCTAGCACAGCAGTCTGAGATCAAACTGAAAGGCCGCAGCAAGGATGAGGGAGGAGTGTTCGCCATTGCCAAGGCTTGAGTACGTAAACAAAGCGGCCAGGAAGCTCGAAATGGGTGGAGCCCACCACAGCTCAAGGAGGCCTGCCTGCCTCTGTAGACTCCACCTCTGGGGGCAGGGCATAGCTGAACAAAAGGCAGCAGAAACT
>NW_012116254.1:1607155-1609604 GCF_000951035.1 Colobus angolensis palliatus | reverse complement strand
AGGGCATAGCTGAACAAAAGGCAGCAGAAACTTCTGCAGACTTAAACTTTCCTGTCTGACAGCTTTGAAAAGAGTAGTGTAGTGGTTCTTCCAGCACAGAGTCTGAGATCTTAGAATGCACAGACTTCCTCCGTAAGTGGGTCCCTGATCCCCAAGTAGCCTAACTGGGAGACACTTCCCAGTAGGGGCCGACTGACACCTTATACAGCGGGTGCCCCTCTGAGATGAAGCTTCCAGAGGAACGATCAGGCAGCAACATTTGCCTTTGTGCAATATTTGCTGTGCTGCAGCCTCAGGTGGTGATACCCAGGCAAACAGGGTCTAGAGTAGACCTCCAGGAAACTCCAACACACCTGCAGCTGAGGGTCCTGACTGTTAGAAGGAAAACTAACAAACAGAAAGACACCCACACCAAAACCCCATCTGTATGTCACCATCATCAAAGACCAAAGGTAGATAAAACCACAAAGACGGGGAGAAACCAGAGCAGAAAAGCTGAAAATTCTAAAAATCAGAGAGCCTCTTCTCCTCCAGGGGAACACAGCTCCTTGCCAGCAATGGAACAAAGCTGGACGGAGAATAACTGACAAGCTGAGAGAAGAAGGCTTCAAACAGTCGGTAATAACAAACTTCTGTGAGCTAAAGGAGGATGTTCAAACCCGTTGCAAAGAAGCTAAAAACCTTGAAAAAAGATTAGACGAATGACTAACTAGAATAAACAGTGTAGAGAAGTCCTTAAATGACCTGATGGAGCTGAAAACCATGGCACAAGAACTACGTGATGCATGCACAAGCTTCAGTAGCCGACTTGATGAAGTAGAAGAAAAGGTATCAGTGATTGAAGATCAAATGAATGAAATGAAGTGAAAAGACAAGTTTAGAGAAAAAAGAGTAAAAAGAAACCAACAAAGCCTCCAAGAAATATGGGACTATGTGAAAAGACCAAATCTATGTCTGATTGGTGTACCTGAAAGTGACAGGGAGAATGGAACCAAGTTGGAAAACACTCTTCAGGATATTATCCAGGAGAATTTCTCCAACCTAGTGAGGCAGGCCAACATTCAAATTCAGGAAATACAGAGAACACCACCAAGATACTCCTTGAGAAGACCAACTCAGAGACACATAATTGTCAGATTCACCAAGTTGAAATGAAGAAAAAAGTGTTAAGGGCAGCCAGAGAGAAAGCTTGGGTTACCCGCAAAGGGAAGCCCATCAGACCAACAACGGATCTCTCGGCAGAAACTCTACAAGCCAGAAGAGAGTGGGGGCAATATTCAACATTCTTAAAGAAAAGAATTTTCAACCCAGAATTTCATATACAGTCAAACTAAGTTTCATAAGTGAAGGAGAAATAAAATCCGTCAAGCAAATGCTGAGAGATTTTGTCACCACCAGGCCTGCCTTACAAGAGCTCCTGAAGGAACCATTAGACATGGAAAGGAACAACTGGTATCAGCCACTGCAAAAACATGCCACATTGTAAAGACCATCAATGCATCAACTAATGTGCAAAATAGCCAACTAACATCATAATGACAGGATCAAATTCACACATAACAATATTAACCTTAAATGTACATGAGCTAAATGCTCCAATTAAAAGACACAGACTGGCAAATTGGATAAAGAGTCAAGACCCATCAGTGTGCTGTAATCAGGAGACCCATCTCACGTGAAAAGATACACATAATATCAAAATAAAGGGATGGAGGAAGATTTACCAAGCAAATGAAAAACAAAACAAAACAAAAAAGCAGGGGTTGCAATCCTAGTCTCTGATAAAACAGACTTTAAACCAACAAAGATCAAAAGAGACAAAGAAGACCATTACATAATGGTAAAGGGATCAATTCAGCAAAAGGAGCTAACTATCCTAAATATATATGCACTCAATACAGGAGCACCCAGATTCGTAAAGCAAGTCCTTAGAAACCTACAAAGAGACTTAGACCCCCACACAATAATAATGGGAGACTTTAACACCCCACTGTCAACATTAGATAGATCAACGAGACAGAAAGTTAACAAGGATAGCCAGGAATTGAACTCAGCTCTGCACCAAGCAGACCTAATAGACATCTACAGAACTCTCCACTCCAAATCAATAGAATATACATTCTTCTCAGCACCACATCACACTTATTCCACAATTGACCACATAGTTGGACGTAAAGCACTCCTCAGCAAATGTAAAAGAACAGAAATTATAACCAACTGTCTCTCAGATCACAGTGCAATCAAACTAGAACTCAGGATTAAGAAACTCACTCAAAACCGCTCAACTACATGGAAACTGAACAACCTGCTCCTGAATGACTACTGGGTACATAACAAAACGAAAGCAGAAATAAAGATGTTCTTTGAAACCAATGAGAACAAAGATACAACATACCAGAATCTCTGGGACACATTTAAAGCAGTGTGTAGAGGGAAATTTATAGCACTA
>NW_012116254.1:1601954-1602163 GCF_000951035.1 Colobus angolensis palliatus | reverse complement strand
GCCATCCCCATCAAGCTACCAATGACTTTCTTCACAGAATTGGAAAAAAACTACTTTAATGTTCATATGAAACCAAAAAAGAGCCTGCATTGCCAAGCCAATCCTAAGACAAAAGAACAAAGCTGGAGGCATCATGCTACCTGACTTCAAACTGTACTACAAGGCTACAGTAACCAAAACAGCATGGTACTGGTGCCAAAACAGAGATA
>NW_012116254.1:1580339-1601252 GCF_000951035.1 Colobus angolensis palliatus | reverse complement strand
TACCCATCTGACAAAGGGCTAATATCCAGAATCTACAAAGAATTTAAACAAATTTACAAGAAAAAAATCAAACAATCCCATCAAAAAGTGGGCAAAGGCTATGAACAGACACTTCTCAAAAAAAGACATTTATGCAGCCAACAGACACATGAGAAAATGCTCATCATCACTGGCAATCAGAGAAATGGAAATCAAAACCACAATGAGATACCATCTTACACCAGTTGGAATGGCGATCATTAAAAAGTCAGGAAACAACAGGTGCTGGAGAGGATGTGGAGAAATAGGAATGCTTTCATACTGTTGGTGGGACTGTAAACTAGTCCAACCATTGTGGAAGACAGTGTGGCGATTCCTCAAGGATCTAGAACTGGATATACCATTTGACCCCGCCATCCCATTACCGGGCATATACCCAAAGGATTATAAATTATGCTGCTATAAAGACACATGCACAATTATGTTTATTGCGGCACTATTCACAATAGCAAAGACTTGGAACCAACCCAAATATTCATTAATGATAGACTGGATTAAGAAAATGTGGCACATATACATCATGGAATACTATGCAGCCATAAAAAAGGATGAGTTCATGTCCTTTGTTGGGACATGGATGCAGCTGGAAACCATCATTCTGAGCAAACTATTGCAAACACTGCATGTTCTCACTCATAGGTGGGAGCTGAACAATGAGAACACTTGGACACATGGTGGGGAACATCATACACCAGGGCCTGTCATGAGGTGAGGGGAGGGGGAAGGGATAGCATTAGGAGATAAACCTAAAGTAAATGACGAGTTAATGGGTGCAGCACACCAACATAGCACATGTATACATACATAACAAACCTGCACGTTGTGCACATGTACCCTAGAACTTATAGTAATAATAAAATACACATATGTATGTGTGTGTGTGTGTGTGTGTGTGTGTATGTTACCACAGAACACATTGGAAATGTTCAACAAATGTCAACTATTACTAGACTCCTTTTAAAAATTAATTACTAGTATCGACACCCATCATAAATGCAGTTATGCACTAACAAGGGTACAGGATGCTGCACCATTTAACCCTAGTCATCCCCACATCCCTTTTGACAACAGTTCCATTTCAAACTCTGGACCGGTGATGCCAGGTCTGGGAGAGGTCGCTGTTAACCACAGTGACAATAACTGGTCTGAAGGGGAGACCAGCCCAGACCTGGCTCTGGTTACCACCACGTTTTGATTGGGCACACTCACTGGCTGTGATCCCGCAGTTATTCTGGGCCACATGGCTCAGTATCAATCTTCTCTGCCTTCCTACACTATAGATACTTTAAGATTATTCATCGGTTATCCAGGAGTTGTGAAATGGTCACACCTTATACCCCTTGTCTTAGAGAGTTTTGTCTTTTCTTCTATCAAAATATAAAAAGCTATACATTGTATAGTTCTTGAAGCGGAGCTTTGGAGTGAGGGTGCTGACATGCTATAAAGTCATGGGGACAAGACGAATCACATATTTTCAATGATGAGTGCTGGCACCTGTCTGTGGGCAGCTGCTGTCATGGAATGGTGACAGTGAAGGTTGAATGTGGGCTGCAGAGCTACATTAGGCCATAGCCTGAGGCATCTGACTCTCTTCATCTGAGAATCATTCATTAAACAAACATATACATTCAATGGCACTATAGACAAGGCATGGTGCTTTTGTAAATATATGAAATCTTAATTGTGAAGGACATTGAAGACCCTATTTTACGGATGAAGAGATCAAGTCTTAAAAGACTAATGGATCGCTTAAACTCACGTGGATAATCAGGGCCAGAACTTGAGCCACAGTCTCCTGTCTCCAGGCTCAAGCTACACCTCCTACTTTCCCCGACAGTAGCCCTCCCATCAGGAGACATGTGAAAAGCACTGTCATAAAGCCTCTGGGTACCCTGAAAGCCCATACATTTTGCTGAATCTTTCTTACCTATAGAACCTCTCCCAATAGCTCTGGGTTCTTGAACCAACCTCCAAGGAAAGCCTGACCTGAACCTGAAGCTTTTGCTTATCTTGATGGCTGGTCTATCTCTTGCAGAATTTCTGTCTGGTTTTTTTTTTTTTTTTTTCCCAATCAGTTCCTTGACCATTTCTGGTTAGACCAGCTTGGCGTGGATCATTTCGGTTGCTTCTTAAGCAGGCCCCTTCTCAGACACCTGCCCTTCTAATCACTGCTCTACTGGCAGTTGCCCTGAGGATCTCCTTCCTTGACCCATTAGCTTAACCATGTTTTGGGATAGGCACTTCTGGGAATGGCATTCAGAAATTCCCTGCATCCAAGAAGAGATGGGGCACAAGGAAGCTGGGAGCGCCCCTGAGGGACCACTGTGTCATACCATGAGGTCACTGCATCCCCAGTCAGGGAAACATCTTTCTGCAGCACTTCCTGATGATGCAGCACTAACCATCGGACAAAATCATGCAGGGAAAAGCTTTCTTCTGTGGCCTTTATGGAAGCTTTAGATGTATTAGGCCTTTTTTCTCCCAGCCTTTGAACATTATGCACTGGGCATAAGGCTTTTAAAGACAAAGGCATGTTGCAGCTGCAGGTCAACAGAAACTACCTTCTATAGCATCGACATTCGGGCCAGGAACAGTGGCTCATGCCTGTAATCCCAGCACTTTTGGAGGCCAAGGTGGGGCGATCACTTGAAGCCAGGAGTTCAAGGCTGCAGTGAGCTATGACAGTGCCACTGCATTCTGGCCTCGGTGACAGAGTGAGACCCCCTTCTCAAACACAAACAAAAATAAATAAAATGTAATATCTATATTCAGAATGGTGCCTCAGCCTTGCCTTACTCTCACTGTAATGTCCCCAACAACTTCCACCTTCCCAGTTGAGGGTCTAAATTTTATTTGCTTTTTATTTAATTTATCTGCTTTTTATTTTTCACTCACCCCTTAATTAGTGGCATGACCTTGGGCAAGTGACCTAACCTCTCTGGGTATCACTCCTTCTTTCTATAATCAGGAATTGATCACCCTGCTTCTCCAGGTTGCCCTCAAGTCCTAATGGATGTGAAAACATTTTGGAAACCATAAAAAACTATATAAATGGAGGTTATTGCTGTTGTTTATTATTACTTGGTTGACAGAACTCTTCTAACGATTTCGGAAAGCCAAGAATGCCGAATGTACTCCCTGTAAAGTCAGCATGAGATGCAGGGATAAATTAGGACAATGTTTAGTATAATCTTTAAAATCATATTATTTCTATGGACTTTCTAAGGACTCCTGAAAACTCACTACTTTCCTTTCCTGTCTCAGCTGAAAAGGAGGGTTTGGGAGAAAGGGAGGAGAACAGAAAACAAAAACAACAGCCCTCCCCATTCTGGCAGTAAACTTCCAGCTCCAAAAGCAGGTTTTATTTAGTGTGCTATGAAAACAGTCATTTCTCCCATCATAAAAGTAGCCTGACTATCCAGCCTGGTTTTTCTGCAGTGAGTCTGCAAGTTGAGTGGGTCCCAGCTCTGGTGCAGGCTATAGTCTGTCCTCTCCTCTTCGATCCAATCTCCTTCCACTGCAGCCCTGTATTTATATGGGGAAATGAAAGGCCATTCTTAAGTATTTTATTATGTGTGAATTTTCAGGGTGAAAAAAAAAACATACATTTTTGGAGATGGAACTAAGATTTAGTTGTCTCTCTGCTTTCTGGTTACGGCCTCATGGGTATGTTCCCAACAGCTTGAGTGCTGTGGTTAAAAAAAAAAAAAAATCCAGGCAGGACTGTAGCAACTTTCCCAGCCTTGAAATGAGCTCTGGAAAATTTAGCTCATTCTCGTGAAAAAAGAAAAAAAAAAAAAAAACACTCACACAGGCTCAAGAAGGAAAAGAGCATGGTTGGAACATGGAGAGAGGTTGCCTAAGCTGGACACACCTATCCTGAACTGCTGTCTTGCCCTGCTCTCCCTGGTCTCGAAAGGTGACTATGCTCTTCTGAACCACCTGGGAACACATTTGATGCCACACAGGAGGTGATTTGCTAAAGGGGTATCTAGATGAATCAATTATCCCCAAGGTTGGGGGTGAGGGATGAGCAATGTACTTTGGGAGTCTATTTCTTACTAAATAATCAGGCAAGTTGGCATGGAAACAACCCTAGGGTCTATGGTGTATTTCTAGATTTCTTCTGAATAAATCCATCCTCTGCCATATTAGCAAATTTGGCTCCTACCATGCCCCTTGTGCTTTGAGAATGCAAAGGCAACTCAAAGCACAAGGGGCATGGTAGGAAAAGCATATTAACAAACCTGGTTTCTGGTGTATTCACTGTTCCTCTGAACCTCACTTTCCTCATTCATATAATAAATAATAAAGTGGCTAATATGATAAAGAGTGTATACAGTTCTACTCAGCTCTACCATTATAAATTCTAAAATGCAACTATTCTTAATTTTGGATTAAAGATGGAGTAAAAACTTCAATCTTCAAAGCCCTAAATACAGTATAGGTCATTTTCCCTCTCTAGCCATTTCTTCTAGAGCTCCCCTGCACTGATTCTACACTAAGCCCTAGGCTGTGGATGACATCTGACTCACTGATCCCAGAGCCTGTTTATCAGTGGGAAGGACAGAGTGACAGGAGCCTGGGGAACTAGAATCACAAAAGTGCCTAACCCCCAACCTGGCATCATTTATTAACTAGATGGCAGTTGCCCTCTTAGTGCAAGCTGAAAGGAAGCCACAGTCTCAAGGGTCCCACATATACAACTGGGCCATCTTGATGTTTTCCTGTTTGTGTCTGTCTACAACCAAATAAAAAGCTGGCTGCAGGGATTTTTCTGAAAAGCAGAAAATTTGGCAAGAGGAGGGAAAAAAAATGGACTGGAGTGTGGGTCTCGCTGGCAGCCATGGGACTTCTGCAAATGCACCTCAACACCTCATTCTCTTTACCCTCAAGCCACTGCCATGCTGGCTCATTTTCTCATGGGCATCTGTTATCTTGTGTCTTCTAGTTGCACACACTCCTCCAGGTAGCATTAGGGCACCGTCAGGAGGAATGCTATGAAAGTTGTGGGTTTCAATGTACTCCATAGCTCATTTTCCATCACAACCAATTCTCAAAGCTTTTACCAGTCATAAGGGGAGACTAAGCAATCAATCATGTCCGTAGATGGAAGAGAAGCAAAGTGTATCAAGATAACTGTTTAACGTTTAATGCTGAAGCTTCCATGCTCAATGGTGTATTAACTGCTTAATTCTACTTAATTTTTCCCCCAAAAGGAATAACCCTGACTTGTCAGCTGGCTCACAAATGCATACACTCTTGGCCATGGAGAGAATTAATTTAAAGAGCATAGCTGGTGCAGGACAAATTTTTCCCAAGTAAATGGCCAAATGCTCGTGAATCAATGCCCTACAAAGACTCAACAACATCAGAAGACTTGCCTGCTTGTCCAGGCAATACAATGTTAGATCTCTGGGTGATCCCGGACATAATGTCTAAATTCCCTGACTTCAGTTTGTTCATTAGTTAAACAGAAATTCTGTCCCCTACCTACAGAATACTCAGTCATGTTGCTCAGGAGGAAAGTAGTTAAATTTACACAAATGGAATTGAGCTGAATGAAACTCACACCTTTTATGCAAGGGAAGTTCCATGTTCTTCAAATGCCCAGAAGGTCATATTTTTTTGACCTTCAGTGAGTCACTTCATTTCTCTATGTTTCCTCAAATATAAAACCATATGGTCAGATGAGGTGATCTCTGAAGCTGTCAGTATGGATCTAGAGATCTGTAATATCATGACACCATCCTTCTTTGCTATGTAGTAACCAACATGGCAGCTGGCCGATGCAATTAGCCAAGTGTCTCTTTTCAAGGCTAGGTTAATCCATGGTTTGAGAACCAACCTGTGGAATCTCTGAGCTCTGGGCTAATTATCTCCCAGAGTGGTCCCTGACTCTCTTCTTCTCGTCACTTAGAGGATACAGTGGTCTCTGTAAGTGCCTATCCTAATGCTTCTGCTTCTCCAGCATTTTACAACTGACACCACCTTAAGTTAGAACATGCACCATGTAATTAGATTTCCTTGCTACGGATGCTGTGCCCCTTCAGCTTGAAAGGAGAGAGACACTTCACCCAGAGATGAGAGGTTAGCAAATGCTGTGTGTTGCTCACTAGTGATCACTTCAGCTAGGCAAGAAAAACTCTGTCATTAAAATGGGGCCTTTGTCCTTTCAACAGCTGCTCCAAAGAACTGGAGAAAAGAGATTTTTAACTGGGCCACACAAAGCTAAGATTCTAACCCCAGGGACTTGGGAGAGCAGGAAACAGGAGATAATTACTCCAGCTCTTTAAAAAGGTAATTTGCAACATCAACACTTTACATTCCAACAATGGCTGTAGCTCACATGGTAACATCGGATGCAGCAGAACACATCTCCCTTCCTAGAACCTCAGTGAAGTTCATGGACATGACCAGAATATGGTTTATTAGAAAGACCATCCATTTTGCAATTTTGCAGGTGCAACTTCTTGTTCTGGCTCTATGGTTACTACATGTGAGATTTGGGGCAACTTACTTACCAAAGTCTCTATTCCTCTGTTTGCCTATATATAAAATGAGCATGAGAATGGCATACACGGTGAGAAAGAAATGAGATACTGGGAGAGCCAACTCATATTTTTTCCATCTCTTCCTGTGCATGCGCTCCTTACTATCCTAATCTATAAGCACTTGGAGAATAAGGAAACCACTTCAAGCCACTTTATTTTATTTTTACATACAAAGTACCTGAAATGGAATGTTTGGGTATCTCTTATACTTATAAGTCTTTGTGGCCACTCTGACTCATGAATAGAGTTCAAATTCCTCAGCTTGGCCAATTGGTCCTTCTAATCTGACATCTGGAAATCGATGGGTCATCGTAACCACTCTCATCACAAAAGACCCCACATGCCTGTGACATCAGTTGTGTAGTTCTTTGTGCCCTGGAAAGCCATTTGCTATATTACCCTTGCTTGCCTTGTTTCCATCTGGGAAAAGCCATCTCTAATGCCCCATCCTTCATAAGGCTTCATGCTGACATTTATCCCTCCGTCCCCTGGGCCCCCATGATACTCATTCTGTATATCCTATAGGGCTTAGCACAGTCAGGCTTACAGTACAGTTACTTGCTGCTGCCCTCCCTTCTGGACTGTAAATCTTTTGAGGAGATCCCTTACAACATTTAGCGCAGATCCAAGCAATGACATCTGCACTGACTATGATGATAAAAAAAAATTGCAGAGGCATTTCCAAAGGTATAAAGCACTACTGAAAGCAAAGTATTTTTGTTCTTTTGATTATGGGTCTCCCCCAGCGCGCTAACCTTCGTTTGGGAGAACTCAATGCTTCCCTTCTGCTCTGCCTTTAGCCCCTCTAACATGGATGATCTAAGACCCACTGCCACTGGAACCTCAACCCGGTTCCAACAGGCAGTGTCCAGCCCCCTGCTCAAGGCTCATAAGGCTAAGCTCAGAGAAATTCTGCACTTGACACCCACTAGTCAGTGATTCGGGAGACTGCTGGACTCTCAGAATGAGAGTTCAACTACCTTATGCTTCAAATAGTCTTTGTAAGTTGTACTAGCTGGCCTGGGAGTTTAAGCATCATTTATTACACTATAGTTAGGTTCTTCACAACTGAACTGCCAATAGACAGGAACTGCCTCCATTTATAAATCAATGGTTGACTTTATGAAGAACAAAATGATTGTAGAATTTGAAGATTAATTTGAGAATTAAAGTGCTTACAATTGATGTAAACTGATTACCTCCTTTTATGAATAAAGAAACTGAGAACCAGAGAGGTCATCCAGGTAGTTAATGATAGAGGAAAGACTGAAACCCAGGCCTCAGACTTGTCAGTTCAGCTCTATTCTAATTACACCATATTCCTGTAATTATTACTAATACTTTAGTAAAGGCGAAAACTGAAGAATGATGGCAGGGCAAGCAAGTCGTTTGCAAAGAAGTAAGGTGACTATGCCGATGCTAGTAGCTAGTTTTTAATTAATCTATCATTATATTCTTAAAGCATAAATTGTGGGGAAGTCTGAGTGGAGGAGCTTTCCATAGATTCCCAGTAAGTAGCTGTTGTCCTTGAGGGCTCTAACTTATGTGATAGGGACTGTTGTGGCCACTACTGGCAGAGGCTGAAACCACAGTGGACAACCACTGATGATTGACAGTCACCCTTATGACGACGGATAAGCACAGAGATTATTTTTAAATCATTGGGCTCTTGCTTTTCTCCCTTTTACTAACTCGTCTGATCTTCCTGCACCCCTTGCTTGCAGGATTCTCACACTCTTTCTGAGTTTAGCCAAATTACAACCAGTCTGTAAGTTTTCATACCCAACTCAAGTCCATTTTCTCTAGTAAACATTCTTTTATTTAGTCATCCATTCAACAAATATTTTTTTAGTAAAAGCTAGATGCCAGATCCCATTCTAGGACACAGGGATGAGTAGTGCAGTGGTTTAAATGCTTTTGTTTCCTTCCAAACCCAGATGTTGGAAATTTAATCCCCAATGCAATAGTATCTAGAGATGGGACTAATCCATTTCGCCCTCATAAATGGATTCATACCACTATGGATAACAGGCATGCAAGAATGGGTTCACTCTCTCCTACTCTTCTGTCATGTGAGGACATAGTGTTCCTATCTGAGGGCTGCAGCATTCAAGACACCATGTTGGCAGAAGACAGATCAGGTAGCTTTCTTGCATCTTGACCTTGGAGTTTCCAGTTTGAAGAACTGTGAGAAATAAATTTTTGTTCCTTATAAATTACCCAGTCTGAAGTATGCTCTTACAAAAGTACAAAATGACTGAAGACAATTAGTGAACAAAACAGCCTGTCTGCCCTCATGAATCTTACATTCCAGTGGGGAGAAAGGAGATAGGAAAACAAACAACCCAAAAACTATGTTTATATTTATATGTGTGTCTGTTTACACAGACACACGTATATCTGACATACATATAAACATATATGTAATATTTAGATACAAATTCATGTATGTATATGCATACGTGTGTATATATATATGTAAGTGTGTATGTGTACATACAATATACATATGTGTATATATTATATATAATAAATATCTATTAATCAAATGGCACTAATTATTAAGGAAAAACCAGACAGGATATGGGGACAAAGGTTAAAGATGACAGATTTGATTTAGACAGGCTGGCTATGGATACCCTTTCTGATAGGGTAACACGCAAGTGGAGACCTAGGTGAAATGAGCTCTCACATTTCTAAATAGTTTCTACCTGCAGAGTCAGAACCTTATGGTTAATTCCTTAATTCTCTTAATGTATTATATTTTTATTCAACAAATATTTACTGAGCACAAACTGTGTACCAGACACTGTGGGCTAGATGATGACTACATGGCAGAGAATGGAATGGACATGGCTATGCTTTCGTGGAGCTCAAGGTCTAGTACAGGAACCAGCATCCTTAACCACATGAGTGTGAAAAGGGCACTGGGCTGAGCTACGCTGCCTTTGCTACTTCTTTATCTCCAGCAGAATCCACGGTGGGACTGGTATAGATATTAAGCCCTAAGAGAAGAGTCTGCTGGAAGTTGACATATCTCAGCAAAATGCTCCAGGGAAGGGGGAGTTGCCCCTACAGTTCTGCTGAGGTCATTTGTGGGGTCCATCCCAGTGGCAGTGCACATAAGATCATCACCTCAGATTTAAAGTTGATAACTACAACACAAATTCTCACATTCTCTTGCCATATTATGTAGTCAAATGTTTTTATGTACATCTTCTTCTGTAAACATTCTAGCAATTTTGTGCACTAGGTAGAACTGCACAAGAAGGCTAGAATTGGAAACATTCTACAGTTGGAAAGGACCTTTGAGGATATCTGATCCAACTTTTTACTTACTGTTGGGTTCCTGTCCTCATCATTTCAGAGCAAGGGCCACCCATCTCTGCCTCAACATCTCTAACGACAAGAAACCTATGATTATGAGGACAATCTCTTCTATTTCTTGATAGTCCAACGCTCGTTAGTGGCCAGGTGGGATAAATTTCATGTGTTTTAGCTCAAAGTGAAGTGGTCTTTTCACTGGGATCCTCTCCTGGAAGGCCACTGCTGAGGAAGCCTTTCATGGAGAAGGCCTGGCCTGGGGGAACCTGAGCTCCAGTTCACTCCAGCTGAGCCTGGGCCCCTATCCCTCAGGATGAGGTGATGGCTCCACCCCAGTGACACTTGCCCCATGAGTACATGTTGCCAGAAAGTATAACCAGAGCATTGTGACCAGATCCAAATGTAAACACAGATAATGCAGAGGAACAGGCTGTCCTGTGGATTATTATTTTGAAGTAGACTATATGCGGGGGTTCATTTAATCAAATTGTCTGACAACTGTTTATTGAGAAGAAAGTATGAATGGCTCAGCAGCACCGGGAAGGATTTTGGATTTCAAACATCTAATCTACTAAGCCCTCCAAAATACAAAATGAGGGCAGCATGCTTTGGGAGGGCCATGGTGAACAAGTCCATTTAAGGGCACATGAGCACTGGGAGGCTTTATTAGGTGAGACACAAGTTCACTGCAGTGGGGGCTGACATGCTCAGGGCTTTCTTTCCCCTTCTATTTCCTTCTCCAAACCTGGCTCCTGGGAGTCCCAAAAGTCATGATGAGTGGTAGAGTCATCCCCTTGAAGCCCAGTATGCCAGAGCCCCACCATACATGGGCTTTGAGTGCTGAAGCCAAGGACACAGAGCTCCAGGGCACCTCACAGCAGCCTCTGCTGCATGAAACAGACACTGGCAGGCTTGAGGACAAGCTGGAGAGGGTGAGGGGAATGCTGAGGACTCAGAAATCAACAACTCGAGGAGGCAGAGCTCCAACCCTCCTGCTGGGGGTGGATGGGGAGGGATCAGAGCATTGAACCCCTTGCACATAGACAAGGGAAGAAGATGAAAGAAAGACAACTCGCTCAGTAACTGTATCAGAGAACCACAAAGTCGGGCATTTAGATATGACTTGGTCCTGGGTTAAAAAAATTTTAAAGCTTTGTAACCCTCAGTTGAAATAAAATCACAGCTGGAGCATAAACAAATAAAGAAAGTAAAAGCTGAGTAACTCTGGGATCAGAGAGCTGGAAACACTCCCAAATATCCTGCACCAAACTGCCTCTCCCCAGGCAGTGACCCTAGAGTGGGCCCCACACAGCACTTGGAAAGCACCGTTCAAAAACCACCAAGTAAGACTGACCACCTTTTCATTTTACAAATAAGGAAACTGACATCCAGCAAGTAAGGGCTTCCCGCTCACCTGTCTCACAGGCTTCCTGGTGCACGCTCTTCCTATCCCACACAGAAGCTTGAGAAGGATGTCCTTCCCCTGATATCTACTCGGAGGGACATTCAGGAGGTTCTCTGGAGAATAGGGCTATCTCCAAACAGTTACACCTATTAATTTCTTCCCTTATGGGGTTCCCTAGAATCAATTAACAGGGCATGGTGAAGTCAATGAGTTGGCAGGTTGGACAGCAGCCATGTACTGATGAGGTCTGGGAAACCAGGGTAGTGGCTTATTTGGCGAAATCTGAGTTACCAGGTTCGGGGAGGTGGGGGCCTTCACTTTCTGGTACCATTTTCACTTATGTTATCCCTCATACCACCCAACATCCC
Organism: Colobus angolensis palliatus; assembly: GCF_000951035.1. Classification (NCBI taxonomy): domain Eukaryota; kingdom Metazoa; phylum Chordata; class Mammalia; order Primates; family Cercopithecidae; genus Colobus; species Colobus angolensis. Next base: position 1,589,562 of record NW_012116254.1, on the reverse strand, counting down.
TTTAAAGTTCATAAGAGAGGAAACTATGAGTCCAATTTTATACTTGAAGACACTGTAGCAGAAAGAGTTCAGATGACTTGTCTGAGGTTGACACAATGAATAGCAACATTGGGAGTTAAATATAGATTTTCTGACATAGTTTAGGACTCATTCAACCTCATTCTGCTGACTGCTCAGAAAATATGCTCTCCATGTCTGGGCTGTTTCTTGGATACTTTATCCCATATTCGCCAAACAGGGTAACATCAGTTCATGCTGCTGTGTAAACAGAAGGTGCTGTCTTAGTCTAAGATTCCATTGTGACCTGGGCTGTAGCAATATTTACACAAATTAAGTTTAGGATATTTGAGAGCTTGAGAAGAACTTAATAAATATTTGTGGAATGAAGGAAAGAAAGAAAAAAAGGAAAGACAGAAACATTCATGGGTAGCAGGCAAAAGACTGTTCTCTATGGGAAAATTCCAAGGAACCTTTCATTAAGCAGCATTCCTGGTCCCACAAACTCCAGTCAGCCTGAAAATCGGAAATCAGAAAAGAAACAGATGTTTGTTTGGACTAAGAGTAGCATCAATAAGAAGGATGATTTGGAAAGAAAAAGAGATTAGTTAAGAGAAAACTTTTTTTGAGACAGAGTCTCACTCTGTCGCCCGGGCTGGAGCGCAGTGGTGTGATCTTGGCTCACTGCAATCTCCTTCTTCCAGGTTCAAGCGATTCTTGTGCCTCAGCCTCCTGAGTAGTTGGGACTACAGGTGTATGCCACCATGCCTGGCTAATTTTTGCATTTTTAGTAGAGACAGGGTTTCACCATGTTGGCCAGGCTGGTCTCAAACTTCTTACCTCAAGTGATCCACCTGACTCGGCCTCCCAAAGTACTAGGATTACACGCCTGAGTCACTATGCCCAGCCAAGAGAAAACTTTTTGGAAGAGTCTAGTCTTAGATTTGGAGCTTAACCGACATCCACTAGTGTGTGATATGGAACAAACATCTAGTCCCTTTGCCCGCTGCCCTGTTTCCTCATCTGTAAAATGAGGATCATATTATAACAGCCATCTCATGGGGACAGAATAAGATTAGAGAAGCGGAATGCTTTGCCTAGGGCACACAGTAAATCGTAGCACGTGCCTGTGCTTGCCTCTTCCCAAGCATTTCATTTCACTGCTTTAACCACATTCTGTTCAAGTAAAGCCCTGCTCTGGTCCTGCCTGGAACCTTCTCTGAATTCTTTATTGCTCAGCCATCTCCCATCTTGCCCGTCTGACATGTGATTACTATTAACAGTCAATACTGCACACGTGAGTCCTTAGTTATTAGCTATTATTTTTATGTGTTCTTGTCTTTTTTCTTCTAAACAGTGCTCTGAGCTCCTTGAAGGCTGAGATCATGTTTGCTCTTATATTTCCATGGTGTTTAGCATAGGGCTGCACACATTGTTAAGTGCCCTGTGTATACTTATTAATTGACTCACTGATTAGTTGAATGACTTATACCCTCCATTTGCTGCCAAGGTCCTTTAGCCTGGAAGAAAAGATTCATAATTCTTCCCTGAGCCACCAAATAAAACCCCATACTTCCTTTAGGGGATCAGTCCTTAATGACATTTCTGAAGTCAGAAGAACTGCTTGGAGAGCTGGCGTCCTGGAGCATAATGAAGTGAGGGGAAATGCAGTGAGGAAAGGTTTCCCTGTGATTTCTTTCAAGGATTCCCTATTATATCAGGGATTTTGATCACCAAGTTGGGCATGCAGTAGGTAAAATTTCTCCATCATGAATTTCCACAGTTATATTCAAATCAATATAAAACACATATTTATGATGCAATGACATCAGTTGCAACCTGAACCATTAACTTAGTACATTTTAGCATTTTTAAATAAACTCTTCTGCTTGTCCATGATCTGCAAAAGTATTAAATTAAGTGTTGATTTTAAAAGCCAGAGCTTACTCCAGCAGCCAGCTGCAAAGCACCTGTCCTCAGGACGTTTGCTTGGGCGGAGTCTTGGGGTTGATAGAGCTCCAGGAAAGCTTGCTGCCGAAAGCACTGGTCTGGGAATTGGAGTCCTGGGTTCAAGTCCTATTTCTGTTCTTATAGTACTTTGTCTATCATGAGGGGGTGGGTCACCTTGAACTTTTAGGCTCCTTCCAGATATTGACCTTCAAAAAAATCTCACCTCAGTCCAAAGGCTGTGCAACCAGCAGTATCCATTCTCACCTCTTCCTCAAACCTCCCACCATCATTTGATTACATAGACTATTGCATGAAATGTCTCTCCTTCTATTAGAATCTAAAAAGTGACAGTCACTCAAAAAGTGAATAGAATGCCAAATCCATTCGTTTACTTCCAGTCTTTGCCTGTCATACAGAGAAACTGTGACTTTGATCCTGGCCAGTGAAAACCACCAAACAAGACTAAAAATAAAACTTCAATCCTTGTGTTGACATAGCAAAGCAAAATACAATGCATGATTTCTCCAACAGCTCAAGTATGCTCTCTGTTGCCTAAGAGTAGAGTATTTCCTAGAGGGCAGGACATAGCCTCATTAGTCAAGCCCTGTCTTTTAGGCCAGTGTGTTCGTAATCAACAGCTAATGATGATCCCCACATTCTGAATGACACGTACTCCCATCCCAGGTAACTCGTGGCACTGCAGTTTACTTTGGGTTGACACCTGTGCAGAGCATGTACAAATTGCAAAAGGAAAACACACACAAAGAATATGAAAGAAAGGCATGTCTGGGAGTAGAGATGATGGGAGTGCCATCTGCAGTTCCAGATATTCCTCACTGAGTCTAGGGCCTGTCCCCTAGCTAAGGACAAAGGCTGTGGACACTGAGATACCAGGTCTGAGCCTCAGCCTGAGCCCTGCATTTTTATTATTATGATTATTTGGCTCACCAGAATGGTAGTCATGTTCTGTATTGCAAAAGGCTGAGAAAGGAATGGAGGGATAGTGAAAACAAAAAATAAACCAATGAACCAAGCCTTTTCAGTAACTAAAAATGGAATGAACCCAGCCTATGGCATCAGCCTGATCTTTCCACAGTTGGCTATAGTCACTGTGGGCCATTCAAAGATGCCTGAGAGACCACATTGAAAGGCCAACATACATACAGCTCTGGGCTGCCCAAGGCAGAGATGAACACTCTTCTCACTACTCCACTAATACAAGGAGGCTCCAGTTTGGACATGTAATGGTAGCCAGTGTGAGCTCCTGATTAGAGTGCAGGGAAACCACTTTCTTTACCACTCTAGCCCTTTCCAAGGACATCTCCTTCTGTGTTCCAGGCCCTACCTGCCGTACATGTTCAAGTTGTACCCAGCTTTAAGTCCTGACTCACCTCTAGTCTCTGCTTTCTGTGAAGCTGGCCCTGCACCCTCTATGCATGTGTCTGATTTCTCAGGACCCTCACTGCACATATAGTCTGAACCAGAGAGTTTACATTTGAATCTAACCATGAGAGGTAGCCAGGAGGGCGGAAGCATTGATCTAAGGATGGCAGAGCAGAAGGACAGAGAGGAGAAGACTCAGTCCCTGGTGATGTAATGAAACTGCCTCACCAGTCCTGACATGCTTGCCCCTGGGCTTCCATAATTAAAAGAAAACTCAATGTCTGTCTTGCCCAAGATTTGTTCTGTGGGTGTATGGGAAGCTGAACTTAACCTTCATTGATATGGAAGCCCATCAATGTGCATTTATGAAGGAAAACTCCCCTGGTGACCTGCTGGATCAGAAAAGGCAGATCTTAGAGCTGAGTCAAAATGGGCTTAGAGCAGTGGGTTTCTCAAAGGATACTGTCTTCCTCTTTTAAAACACTCAGTTTCCTAGCTCCAGAACTTGTGGTTCCTCTGGGATAAAAGCCAAAGCCGGAGGGAGGGAACCTTTTGTTTCGTGGTTGCTGACACTGAAGAGAGGTGCCAGAGTGAGACCTCAAGAGCACCAGGACGATACAAGCACCACTTGTCCCCACTGCATTCTTGGTTATTTTTGAGAGACAAGGCCAGTAACCATGACAGAAGAAGAAAGAAGGAAGGGAGAGAGCGGAAAAGGGAGCAGCTAACTGACTGCTTGTGTACAAGAAGGTGCGTAGAGGAGAGGTAAACATTCTCTGCACATAGAAAAGTTACTGTAAAGAAGTTTCCAGCCGGGCATGGTGGCTCACGCCTGTAATGCCAGCACTTTGGGAGGCCGAGGCAGGTGGATCACAAGGTAAGGAGATGGAGACCATCCTGGCACCCATCTCTACTAAAAATACAAAAAGTGAGCCAGGTGTGGTGGTGGGTGCCTGTAGTCCCAGCTACTCGGGAGGCTGAGGCAGCAAGACTCCGTCTCAAAAAAAAAAAGAAAAGTTTCCTCAAAATATGTAGATAGGTGTGCTCAGTGAACATCAAGAAATAAGGTGGGCTTTGAGAAGGAAGGCAATCAGCAGCATTTATTTCACAACATATATGGTCCTCTGCAGACTCAACTTAATTAAATTTCATCATTCCTTGGATGATATTGCTACAAATTCTAGGAGAATCAAGTAAAATTCAGCACTTCCAAAACAAACATCAACTGAGCTATCATTATATGCCTTGAACGTGGTCTTTCTCCTTGAAAAGCTTCACGTTTAGTTGAGTCAAAAACCAACATTTATCAAACAATAAACACATCATCTAGAAAAAGACTCTTACGATAAACCTGAGCTATACTTCAAAGGGAAGTTCAATGCCACTACCTTCAGAAACAGCCTCCATCTTCTCACCCCTGCTGGAGGTTCTCACTTCTCTTCCAAAACCACTAGCATTTTCTTTATATCTGTTATATATCAATTGTCACCTATTGCCTTGAAGTTTATGCCTGTGTGTATGTGTGTGTGTGTGTGTGTGTGAGAGCACACATGTTTGTACCTTCTCTCTTCCACTATTGTTGAAGCTCCTTAATGGTAAATACAAAGGCTTACACATCTGTGCCTCCTCCACAATGTCTGCCCCTGTCCCTGGCACGTAGTCAAGCTCTGGTAAATATGGGTTGAATGTCTATTGGGGAACAGGTATGGGGTGCTGAATAGCATATATAGCAGGCCCTTTCTTTTTTTTTTTTTTTTTTTTTTGAGACGGAGTCTTGCTCTGTCGCCCAGGCTGGAGTGCAGTGGCCGGATCTCAGCTCACTGCAAGCTCCGCCTCCCAGGTTTACGCCATTCTCCTGCCTCAGCCTCCCCAGTAGCTGGGACTACAGGCGCCCGCCACCTCGCCTGGCTAGTTTTTTGTATTTTTAGTAGAGACGGGGTTTCACCGTGTTAGCCAGGATGGTCTCGATCTCCTGACCTCGTGATCTGCCCACCTCGGCCTCCCAAAGTGCTGGGATTACAGGCTTGAGCCACCGCGCCTGGCCTATAGCAGGCCCTTTCTGATGAACAGTTTCACTGGAGAGCTCAGAGGGCTCCATGGGTGAGGTTTGGCAGGGTTAGACCTGTAGTAGAATTTAAGCAAGTGAAGCAGAGTGAGGAGAACATTATCACCTAATGGTGAGAGACCCAGAGGGTGGCATCTTTTGTATAACTTGGATAAAATGCTATTGAACTGGAGACAGGTGGCTGGTAGGCAGCAGAATCATGGCATCAGGATTTTGGCTTTCTGGGTTCTAACGTGAACTCTGTTGAGTGACTTTAGAGGTCATTTCAGTCCCTCTTATTGGAGAATATAATTTGCAGGATGAAGAGCCAGAGTAGTGGATTTCTAAGGACCTTTCCAATTATAGGTTGGTGCAAAAGTAATCGCTGTTTTTGCAATTAAAAGTAATGACAAACCCCACAATTACATTTGCATCAACTTAATACAAATTCTCTGTCAGTTATATACTCTAAATCAGGTTCCACTTACGGAGCTAGTACTATTTCAGTAATAGAAGCCTCAAAGAGCTAAAGATACACCATAGAAAATGAGGGTAATCATATGAGACCAAAATGACTCATCATAGATACAACATTTTCAGGTAAGGGATCCTCCCTCCCCCACTCCAAATCTGAGCCAGATCCAATGGCCCTTTTATTTTATGGAAACTGTTTCTCAGTTTTTCTTTCTTTCCTAAAGAAATTACAGCCTGTGTTACATAGCCCTAAAGCATGTACGTACACAGGAGTGTATGAAAATCAAAGTGCTATATTGATACCCACAATTTCCCTGGCCTTCACCTTCCATAACTTCAGATAGTGGCAACTTAGAATAATGTAGGGTGGGTAAAAAGGGCGTGAGGGACAGGGGGCAACCAGAGGCCTGTACACTTGAACACATGGAGGGACCAGAGGCTGATTTCCCTGTGTGGAGGCACTAGAAGAGATCTAGAAGTAGGAAGAACCCTACCCACTATTAACAACATAAAACGAAATCAGGAGTTCTTATGTATGCTTAAAAAACAAAGTAAAATAGACAAAAGCCCCTCTAGTTTCTTAGTACAACAGGGCAAGAAATTTAGTTTCCTCTGGGTGAAAAAAAAAAAAAAAGGTTGCTCATGAAGATGTTAAGGCCTTCCAATAATGGAGACCCAGGATGCTGACCATGGGCAGGACACTGGCCCTTATCACTGACATCAGGACACTGCTTATATCTTGGCCTGATCTTTGATAAACATGAAGCAGTTTCAATTCAGTTCAACTCACAGAAGGGGAAATAGTTGTCCAGACAACAGCTCATTTCATCTTCTTGACTCCATCAAAGACATAAAGGTTTGGAAAAGCAGGTCAATCCAGGTTTGGTTTCAATAGAGCTCTGAGGTAAGGAAAAATGCTAAAGAACGCCTTGCTTTACCTGGTAATCCCTCCCTTCACCCCTTCACCATCTCTTGAATGAGTCAGTCACTGCTGTTCGTCCCTGAATGGCATCCTATTATTACGGAACAGCAGCAATGTGTATGGTGATTACATCATGAAGGCCCTAGGAGGGAGTCAGCCATGTTTTTAGTGAGAACCTCCTGCTCCAGTTAACAACAATCTCAGAGGAAGAGGCAAGTCTTGGCATTGTCAGTGATGCCAGCAACCCAGAAGGTGGGCAGTTCTCAGCCTTCAGAAACACCCATCGCATGGTTATGGACTCAGGTGCTGACTTCTTAAAAGAATGCGATAGGAATTCATAGACAATAAACCATAGTGTCACCTATGGAACTTGGAAGGCGCTTCGTTGAAGAAATGAAATTAGGTCACTGCTCTTAAGAATCTCAATTCCTGAGGGTTGTAAGCTAATTCTGTGATTCTCCAAGTATAGACAAATTGAGAAAATGCTATTTGAGTGAGAGAGACAAGAAACAGAAGAAAAGAAGGTTGACATGGTACAGCATGGTACCTCTCAGATCAATCCTGGAGAGACCACCCTTTAAATCTTTATAATTTTGAAAAAATACATAACCTATTTGTGCCTTGGTTTTGTCATCTGTAGAATCAGGATAATAATAACTGTGCTGACTTCATATGAAGGTAACACATAGCACAAGGTCTTACCTCAGTGAATGTGAGGTAAGATAACTGTAATAGTAGAATTGGTTACTATAAATAGTTGGGAGATGAGAAGAGAAAAAGCTGCGGTTTGATTGCTTTCTGCTTTAGGTCACTCTGAGCCTAGCTGTAGGATTGGTACGATACTCTCTCCAAGTTCAGAGGACAGACTGAATGAGAAAACCTCACAGCCGTGGACCTTGGCGAAGACACTCTTCTTGTATCTTCATCACTCTGAGTTATATTTGGAGTCAGCCAGGAGAACAAATGACAGCCGAGCAGACACCTATAAACTGGATCACTGGATTCTGGTCCATGCAAATAATGGGGCTTTCCAGCTACAGGAGGAGTAGCAAGCAGGAACACATTTTCTCCTCGGCCTTGCCTTCCAGATACCAGTCTCTGAAGACAAACCACTTTCAGTCTAATTCTCTACACACTGCCAGCAGTCAAAGAAGTTCGCCATTTCTCCTTACTTGTCCTTTCTTTCAATTGCTCCTTCCTTCTCACCTTTCTGACAGAAACCACATCCCACCTTAGGGTAGGTGAGGCCATTTTCCTTTACACATCTGGAATTCTCCAATTCTAATACAGGTACCTGGCAGTAGCACCAATCTGGTCCTTGGGTAAAGTGGGAGATGTCACAGTTTTCAGTGAGTCCAGAGGTGGGATGATGACCATGCTAGGTTAATAAATATGGCAAAAACATATTTTTCTGAAAATGAAGATTAAAATTGGTTGAATTTTATAAAATGAGGTAAACAATATAAAATGTGGATTTGAAATTAGTATTTTAAACATTTAAAGCAGAGTTATATTTTGGGGGGCTTCACAAGTACTCTATAGGACATGAATTACCAATCTTTTTAAATACATGAGAAAATTGAGGCTTAGTAAATCTAGGAGAGCATTAGCAAATCTAGGAGAGCCTTTCTACAGATATTGACAAGTTGAGCCTAAAATTCATATTGAAATGCCATGGACCTAGAATAGCCAAAACAATCTTGAAAAAGAACAAGGTTGGAGGACCCACATTTCCCAATTTTAAAATTTCTACAAAGCTATTGCAGTCAAGAGTGTGACACTGGCATAAGAAAAGACATATAAATCAACAGAATAGAACTGATTGTCCAGTTCTATTCTGATATATACTTATTCCCTATCCTTCCAATATATACATATATATAAAATATATACAATATATACATATTCCCTATCCTTCCAAACTCTATGGGAGTCACCATTCAGGCTTCTGTAACCCTCCAAAAAAAGTCAGCTTCATCTTTTAAAAGGCTTTTAGCAATCACTGCATATTCCTGTATCTTTTTTGCCCAGGACAAACATCTCCAATTCTAGTCATCCTTTCTCCCTGAACATGCTTCTTGGACTCCAGTGATCTTGGTCTGTTCTTTTCTGTTCCAGCTCTATTTTATTGAGGTTCCCTTTAATATGTGGTACCCAGACACCTGCTCCAGCTGGGTTGTACCAGTGTGTTATCCTAAAGCGACTCACCTCTCTAATTGTGGATTCTCATACTTTTATTCATGGTCTACATTTTTCTTTGATCTGTTGCATTTTGAGGTCACCTAAAACTTCCTGTCAGAGGTTGCTAGCCCTTCATGAAAAAATCCATTTCTTTCTGGAGTATACCATTAGATTATATTTGTCAACTCCCACTAGTTAGATGTGGCCACCAGAGACAGTGTTAGTGGCATGTGAGCAGAAGAGATGTGCCTTTTTTCTTTTTTTTTTTTTTT
>NW_012116254.1:1530847-1578994 GCF_000951035.1 Colobus angolensis palliatus | reverse complement strand
AAAAAAAAAAAGAAAAAAAAGAACTGATTGTCCAGAAATAAACCCTGATACTTATCGCTCATTGACTTTTAACATGGGTGCTAATATAATATAATGGGGAATAAGTCTTTTCAATAAACAGTGCTGGGAAAACCTGACATACACATGCAAAAGAACAAGGTGGAGAAGGAGAAAGAAGAAAAGGAGGAGGGGCCGGGTGCAGCGGCTCAATCCTGTAATTCCAGCACTTTGGGAGTCCGAGGTGGGTGGATCACGAGGTCAGGAGTTCAAGACCAGCCTGGCCAAGATGGTGAAACCCTGTCTCCACTAAAAATACAAAAATTAGATGGGCATGGTGGCGGGCACCTGTAATCCCAGCTACTCAAGAGGCTGAGGCAGGAGAATCACTTGAACCCGGGAGGCGGAGGTTGCAGTGAGCTGAGATCACGCCATTGCACTCCAGCTCGGATGTCAGAGCAAGACTCCGTCTCAAAAAAAAAAAAAAAAAAAAAAAAGGAGGAAGAAGAAGAAAGAAGAGCTGGAGCCCTGCTTTCTACAATACACCAAATAAATTCAAAGTGGATCATGAACCTAAAGGCAAGAGCTAAAGCTATCAGTTTCTTAGAAGAAAACATGAGTATATTTTTTGACCTTTGGTTAGGCAAACCCTTCCCAAATATGACACCAAAGCATGAGGAACAAGAAAAATAATACATTAAACTTAATAAAAAGTTATGCTTCAAAGGTCACTGGCATGAAAGTGAAAAGACACCTCATACAATAAAAGGAAAAATTTGCAAGTCACATATCTGATAAGAGACTTCTATCCAGAACATATAAGGAAGTCCTATACAACAATAAAAAGACCATCCAATTGAAAGATGGGCAAAAATTTGGATAGACATTTCTTTTCCAAAAAATATACATGTGGCCAGAAGTGCAGGAAATGATGATCAACATCAGCAGCAATTAAGAAAATGCAAATCAAAACCGCAATAAGATGCCATTTCATACCTTCTAGGGTGGCCATAATAAAACAGATGGACGGCAGAAAACGTTGGTAGGAACACAGAGAAATCTGAATCCTCATATATTATTAATGAGAATATACAATGGTACAACTGCTTTGGAAAACAGTTTGGAAGTTTTTTCAAAAAGTTAAGTGTAAAATTACCACATATCCCAAAAATTCTGCTCCTAAGTATATACCCAAGAGAACTGAAAACATATGTTCATGTAAGAACTTCTACATAAATGTTCATAGAAGCATTAGTTACAATAGCCAAAAGCAGAACTATCCAGAATGTCTATCAGCTATTGAATAGATAAACAAAACAGAGCATATCCATAGGATGGAGTATTATTCAGCCATATAAAGAACAACATATCAGTACATCCTACAGCCTGGCTAAACCTTGAGAACAATGCTAAGTGAAAGAAGCCAAACAAAAGAGGCCGCCTATTGTTCGATTACATCCAGAAAAGGCAAATGTACGGGAACAGAAACTAAATTAGTAGTTGCCAGGAACTATAGAAAGAAAATGGGGGGTAACTGCTAATGGGTACAGGATTTATTCTGTGGGGTGACGAAAATGATCTGGAATTAGAAAGTAATACTGATTGCACAAATCTGCAAACATACTAGAAATCACTATTTTGCACCTTTTTAAAAGATGAATATTATGGCACATAGTCATACTTTTTTAAAGCTGTTGGTAAAAACAAAACAACAAAAAGGGGTTTAAGAGCATTATCAAGGTCATACAATTATGAGCAAGACCACCAAAACAAGATTACTTAAACTAGCCTAGTCCCCTTCTTGAGTTCATGTATATCACCACCTTTGATTTTTTTCTGTTGTGTTTTCTTTATTTCTCCTCCCTTGTTGAGTCTTGTCTTTTAAGCTGTTTTAATATACCTTCCAGAACAAAGGAGGGCTATAAAGAAATAAACACATAAAATTAATCTAGTCAAATTGTAGTTACTGACTCAATTTTGGACAGTTCCTATTACTGAATATTGAATGTTTTTCTTCTTAGAAGAGAGGAAGACATTTCTTTCTGTGCCTTGTCAGTTTCTCTCCTGACGAAAGTGAGCTATGGGGAATGGTTTGTCTAAAATTTTATCTTTGCTGGATATTTTCTCCCTTTGATTCTCACTGGAACTAGCTACACCAAAAGGCACTAATAACGCACAAACACTAAGGACAAACAGAGTAGGTGCTAGTCACTTTAGTGGCTGCTAGGACTACTACGAGAAGGGAAAAAGGAGAGCCCCTAGTTACTTTCCTGGAGCTTTCTCCAGGGTTGTCCACATGCTGCAATTCTGGTGTTTCAGGCTCCTCTTAATCACTTAAGTTCCAAGAATCACATCAGTTTCTGGACTTAGCTGAAAATGCAAAAAGATTTCCAGTGTCCCCTCGAGTCTTTACTTGGGACTAGTGACCCTACTCACATAACACCTGGCTATCTGTAAAATAGGACTGAGGAGTTTTATCACGAAGCGACTGACCTTTCTAATCAGAATTGCTGCTGGGCCATGGGAAATTAAAGGGTGCCCAACAGGTGATTCTGACGATTGGCTGTGAGGACGCCTATGGTAAGGGATGAGTGGCTAAAAGGTTGTGGAGGTAAAATCCTGAGTCAAAGTTCATGGTAGCACCAAAACTTTCTGGCAAGGAAGAAAGGGGCTGGAAAGAGTTTTCCAAAGATGGCTTCCTCCAATTATGAGGAAACAACTCCTCTGACAGTTCTCCTGGTCAATTAATTTTTGCGTGACGCCTGTTGATGTTAGCTTCGATGCTGAAATCTGCTGTGACACAGTCACTTCTGAAAAGTGTGCTGTGCAATGAGGAGTCTTGGAATCAGAGGTGGAAGGGCCCTTAGCTTAGAGGACTGAACGCTGTGCATGTTGTGGCTTGTTGTAACATCCCTGTTTCTGTCACGGCTGCAGCATTTCTGGCACGTTCAGCCAATTCTTCAGTGCGTTTAGTATCAGAACCCTTTTATTTCTCAGGAAATTATCATAGGACCTATAACTGAAATCTGGGTACTGATAATTGATGTACTAACTAATTCCATCCAGACATAGTTACTGAGTATTTAAGATGTGTTAGACATGGTGCTAGGAGCCATGGATAAATTTATGTGGATTTGAAATTAGTATTTTAAACATTTAAAGCAGAGTTATATTTTGAGGGGCTTCACAAGTACTCTATAGGACATGAATTATCAATCTTTTTAAATATATGAGAAAATTGAGGCTTAGTAAATCTAGGAGAGCACTAACAAATCTAGGGGAGCCTTTCTACAGATATTGACAAGTTGAGCCTAAAATTCATATTGAAATGCCATGGACCTAGAATAGCCAAAACAATCTTGAAAAAGAACAAGGTTGGAGGACTCACGCTTCCCAATTTTAAAATTTCTACAAAGCTATTGCAGTCAAGAGTGTGACACTGGCATAAGAAAAGACATATAAATCAACAGAATAGAACTGATTGTCCAGTTCTATTCTGATATATACTTATTCCCTATCCTTCCAATATATACATATATATAAAATATATACAATATATACATATTCCCTATCCTTCCAAACTCTATGGGAGTCACCATTCAGGCTTCTGTAACCCTCCAAAAAAAGTCAGCTTCATCTTTTAAAAGGCTTTTAGCAATCACTGCATATTCCCGTATCTTTTTTGCCCAGGACAAACATCTCCAATTCTAGTCATCCTTTCTCCCTGAACATGCTTCTTGGACTCCAGTGATCTTGGTCTGTTCTTTTCTGTTCCAGCTCTATTTTATTGAGGTTCCCTTTAATATGTGGTACCCAGACACCTGCTCCAGCTGGGTTGTACCAGTGTGTTATCCTAAAGCGACTCACCTCTCTAATTGTGGATTCTCATACTTTTATTCATGGTCTACATTTTTCTTTGATCTGTTGCATTTTGAGGTCACCTAAAACTTCCTGTCAGAGGTTGCTAGCCCTTCATGAAAAAATCCATTTCTTTCTGGAGTATACCATTAGATTATATTTGTCAACTCCCACTAGTTAGATGTGGCCACCAGAGACAGTGTTAGTGGCATGTGAGCAGAAGAGATGTGCCTTTTTTCTTTTTTTTTTTTTTTTGAGACGGAGTCTCGCTCTGTCGCCCAGGCTGGAGTTCAGTGGCGCGATCTCGGCTCACTACAAGCTCCGCCTCCCGGGTTCACGCCATTCTCCTGCCTCAGCCTCCCGGGTAGCTGGGACTATAGGCGCCGCCACCTCGCCCGGCTAGTTTTTTGTAGTTTTTAGTAGAGACGGGGTTTCACCGTGTTAGCCAGGATAGTCTCGATCTCCTGACCTCGTGATCCGCCCGTCTCGGCCTCCCAAAGTGCTGGGATTACAGGCTTGAGCCACCGTGCCGAGGAATGAATGTGCTCTATCATGCTCCCATTTTCCTATTTTGCCAACTTGATGCAAGAAGAAAAGACCTAGCAGATGGCAGAACCATGAGGTAGAAGGAGCCTGGATCCCTGCATCACTGCATGGAGAAGTATTGCTTACTAGCCAGAAACATCAGGTCCTGAATCATCACATAGTTGTTAAGTCAGTCTAGCCTACCCTAACTACAGATGACCAGGTCTTTTTAAGATAAGCTGTTATCAAGTCAGATTCATTACAACCTGTGCTCTGCAATTAGCTAGTTTCAATACAATGACAGGATTTTGCATTGCTAAGTCTGTGAAAATGAGTTTCCATTTTGGGAGATTTCTTTTTTCTTATTGGTAATACCAACTTTATTGACATCTTTGACCATGAGAAAAACACTATAAAGAGGACATTTAAACCCACTGCATTATACTTACAAGATCAGGGGAATTCAAAGCAAAATGAACAGAGGTTACACATGCCCAGGAAACAAAAAGGAATATGCACTCACTCCCAGGTATATAGCAACAAATAGCTTTGTATTTGTGTTATGTTTTGTGTGTATGTATCTTAAGAAACCTAGAAATCTTATGCATAAACAAAAAAAGTTAGTCACAGAGGAGTAATTCATTTTGCCCTTATTTTTGAAAAAGTGATAATGTCATTGATTTTATAGCATGGATCCACACTAAACCTAGTCTCCAAAGTAACTGTATTTCCGGTTTGCAAAATTCAATTCTGTTTAATTCATTCATTTATTCATCTATGTGTCCATTCATTGAGCAAATATGTATGAGTTGCCTGCTGTGGACTCAGTATCCTAGAAGATTTTAGGTATGATAATAAGAATTAGAAGATATAGCTCCTGGCCTAAAAGACCTTTAATTTAATGTGGAGACAAGCTATATATAAGGAAAAATAAATAAAATGTCAATTATTAAATAACAACATCAGACTATCAAATGAGTAATACAGATATTAGGTGTCAAAGAGTTCCCAGAAAGGAGATGAATAAATCAGTTCAATTTAACCACTGTGGTATTTATTGAGCACCTACTCTGTGAAATTAGATGAACTGGGTCTGATGACTGTTTTGTGATGAATTTCAATAAGCATTTATTTTTGTCCCTAGTTTGTGCTATACCCTGGGGATGAAGATACCTGCAAGAAGTTCACTGTAGAGAAAAAGAGATTGTGTGATAGGTGTTACAATAATAATGACAGTTGTATTTGTCCAGCTCAAAAGTCCTGACTGCTTTATCAAGTTTTTGAGGGCAAGAACTGTGCCTTCCATTTCTTTGTTTCTTTCTCTCTCATCATCTATGTCATCCCCATAGAGTCCCCTTGGACTCTCTGTAGATTGGTTTATAAAGCTGTTTCACAGGGTGGCTGGGCATTGTTCAAAAAGAGACTTCTCTTAGTTGGCTGATAAGTGAAAGGGATCTAAGTTGTCAATAACATCAGATAATTATCTATTTATCTACCTTTTCCCTGACATCTCAGGGCCAGCAAGGGAAGACAAATGCTCTGAACTCCTTGTGTTGGCAGCAGGTGTATGCATGTCGGAGAGGCACTGCCCAGAGTAGGTGGGGAAAAAGATATTTATTTTATACCTAAAACCTATTTTTTTATGTGGAATAGAATGGAAACAGGTGGGTGTGTTTCGTGTCAGTAAATGCTTAACTGATGTGGAATCAGTGTTTATTTTGTGTGTGTGCGAAAAATGGTGACGTGGTTAAGTAAGGGAATTAAGAAGTACTCACTGAAGTAGGCAGCAGTAGATGGTTATGCTTCCTGAAATCTACCTTTCAAATGGGTCAGCAAATTTGATAAATTTGGCCAATTTCAGCTATATTTGAATCTAGGTAGAGGTTATATAGATGTTCATTGTATTCTTTTTTAAAAAAAAATTATGTGGTATTTAATAGCCGTGTTTGGCAACACAACATATATAAACAACATGAAAACTTTATCACATATGTATGAAATAACTTTTTATTGGCAATTTTTGAGATCCATATTTTCATTTATTGCTGAATTAATGAGGCAGTAATAATCTCAATAACATAAGTCAGAATTCATTCTGAAAATACCACAAAGAGGCAAAAAGAGTTAGTCAAATATTCTTGCCTGCTAGAGACAGAACATCAATAGCATCTTTTTTTATAAAAAGGCATGGACATTTATAAAACTGCAAAACATATCCTATATATTCACATATAAAATCATGAACCAATAATAATCTGGCATTCTTTCAAATTTTCTGAATCTTTTTACATTTTCATAGTAAACACTAGCTAGAAAATGCTTATCTACTGTGTATGATTTGGGAAGCGCCTGGTTGAATGCCATTGCCAGCCCACCCACCCCTGGCTCCACCTTCTCTTGTACTAGCTGATTTCTGAAATTCCACCATCAAGAGCCCCAACCCAATTTAGCTGGTAAGCTTTACTATTATTAAAAGGTACATACATGAAACAATATTAGCAATTAAACTATATAATGTAGAAATAAATATTTAATACAGGTGCTGATTAAGATAGGTTTGATAGGAGCAAAGGACATGAGAAGACACTATAAATTGTGTGTGTGTGTGTGTGTGTGTGAGAGAGAGAGAGAGAGAGAGAGATAGAGAGAGAGAGAGAGAGAAAGAGAGAGAGAGAGAGGTATACATAGTGAGTGGGAACACAGTTCTAGGGCAGTGCTGTTCAAATGATAGGACTATTACACACCTGCATTGTCCAGCCAGTAGCCACATTGAACTACTGAGTACTTGAAGTGTGGCTAGTGTGACCCAAGAACTGAATTTTAAATTGTACTTAATTTTAATTAATTCAAACTTAAATAGCCATATGTGGCTAGTGGCTACCACACAAAAGCATGCAGCTCTAGTCTGACAGAAGCCTAGATAGGGAGAATAACTAGATTCTAAAGTAAGTTGGTAACTGGGGAATTAGCACTTTCTATGGAAATTTAAAAGATGTGTTAAACTATATACTGGTGGGAAAGAAATTTAAGAAAAAGTGGTGGTTCTTAATGGTTTAAGAACCTTAACGGTTAAACATTTCTAAGAATGCTTCTCCCTGGGTAATATTTCTAACTGGTCAAGTCACAATTATTACAGAATGGATCTCTCCAGTATCAATTGTTTCCCTATAGCTTCTATGTGCAGCATATGTATGCCCTAAGTGTATAATGTCTGGCAGTAATGACAGGAAAGGTTGGACTCTAGGGGTGGGATACATCAAACCACTAGGATGTCACCAAGCCCACTGTGTGGGTTAAATGCTACAGGCAGAGGGTTGTGCCACCCATTCCCCACCTTCTCTACCTCCCATCCTACCCAAAGCTTCAGCCAAAAGGAAGAAAATGCCTCCCACATGGCCACAGGCTGAAGTGCTGCCCCTTGGTGGCCAGAAGTCATTCACATGCAGGCAAAGATGATGTTAAGAATACAAAGAATCAGAAAAAGACTGAATTCATTAGATGAATCTGTTTGGCTTCAAAAGCTAGAATCTCAAAAGTCTATCTCCTGCTGACTTTATTTTTCTTTCAACTTTTCAATGCCATTGCTGCTGCCTGAACAAAGGACAAGAAAGTCTAGTCTCATCCCAGAATAGATAGAAGAGCACAGAACAGACAGAGCTATACACCACTGCAGGACTAGGGACTATTCCTCATGCTGGGCAGGGTAGGGTAGAAAGAAGAGAATCCATCAAAGCAAGAGGGGGCTAATTCCCTCAACAAAACTAAATTAACAATATTAGCCCAAGTGAGGAAGTTGAATCTTCTCAGGGTGTTAAATTAAACAGTTTGTTCTGCTTTATATATTAAAGACCCATGTGTAGTTTATTGTTTTTGTGGAGTTAAATGAATTCACATGTTAAATTAAAAAGGTCGGGGGAGACAGGAGATTTTATTTGTTTCTAGTATTATTTGGCAGAGTATAAAAGTCCCTGGGCTTAGAATTGGAAGGCTTGGACTCAAATCCACACCCTTCCTGGTACCAGTCAAGTGCCCTTGGGCCATCACTCAACCCATTTCCTTCACTGGTGGTTGTGACAGCCCTTCTCAAGCAGAGTTGAGAGGCCTTAGTTCCCCAACCCAGTGGTTCTCCAACTAGCGTGAGATCAGAATTACCTGGAGGACTGGTTAAACCAGTACTGGGACCAATCCCCAGAGTAATCCTGGAGTACAGCCTGAGAATTTGCCTTTCCAACAAGTCCCCAGGGGATGCTGATGCTGCTGGTCTGGGGGGCACACTTTGAAAACTAATGTCCTGTGGCATTCATTGTGAATAAATTTTTCTCCTATGAATCTAGAAAGGTACTAGCTATGTATCATCCTTGGGAGAACAGAGAAAATATATCACTCAAATCCTTTTCTGTAAGACTATTTTCTTATGAAACACAGGCTGGTTATGAGGATCAATGGAAAGAAAAGCAAAAAAGATTCGAGGTGTGTTCACAACTATAAGGCAGCATAAAGATCACTATAATGATCAACAGTCATTTGATGGATTCTTCTTAAGTTTGTCCCCCAGTTTACAGTTTGACATTCTTGAATTTCTTTGTTTTAGGAGCAGTGGTTTCCAAACTTGGGTCATGCATGAGAATCACTGGCAGGATGTATTAAACACAGGTTGCTGGGGCCCAACCCCGGAATCTCTGAGATAGCGAGTCAGGGGAAAGACCTGAGAACCTGCATTTCTAACGGGTACAAATGATGCTGTTGTCCTAAGACCGCACTTTGAAACCACTGATCTATTCATCTCAGCTTTCCCTCTCTTCGGCTTTGGCACTTTCTAGTCCAGGAGTTGGCAAATTGTATCACCTGTTTTTTTAAATAAAGTTTTATTGCAACACAGCTGCACCCATTCATTTCTGTATGATCTATGATTGCTTTCAAGCTACAATGGCAGAGTTGTGTCATTGCAAAAGAGACTGTATGGCTTGCAAATCCGAAAATATTTACTATTCAGCCCACTGTAGAAAAAGTTGACCAATTTCAGCTCTAGTCTTTCTCCTTTCCTTTAAGCATAATATTTATTAAATATCTTATATTTAAAAAAGGATTTAATATATATTTTTGTATTTTGTCTTCACAATCATATAAATGAATTTTGGGTCTCTTCTACCTTAGAGGGATGAGTAATTTGTACAAGGGCACATAGAATCTCAGTCAGGACCAGTTACATAGTTTGTGGAGATCAGTGCATAATAAAGTTGTGAGGTCCCTTGTTCAAAGATTAAGAATTTCAGATAGCAAAAATCAAGCACTAAACCAAGTGTGAGATCTTCTAAGTGCAGGCCCTTCATGAATGCCAGGGTGGAATGACCATGAAGCCAGCCTTGAGCTGAGTGGTGAGTCCAGTCCTGAGCTGTCTGGTCCCAAGGCTTGGAGCAGTTTCCTACATGGCTGACCACATAGCATGGCCAACACGCACTGGCATGGGGAACTATTGCAGTTTTATTTTGGAGACAGAATCGCCTTCCTTTCTTGTGAAACCACCATGACCCTTTGCAATCCCCGGTTATGATCTCCTTTGCGGAGGAATGCCTCTCTCTATTCCCCAAAAAAGTTTGGCATCTGGAAATTACTTGACAAATGTGACTGTTTATTTAAAAATTTACTTCCTTTGTTCTAGAGAATATTCGAAACAGCATTTCAATAAATCATTGGTGGATTGGTGGATATTAATAAAGGCAAAAGTGTAGAAAGACATTGAAGGGATTATTGTTTTAACTCTACAAAAGGAAAAAAAAAACCGAGCAATAAAAACATTATACCTTATTTCACTGTCACTCAAAAATTCATGGAGGAGCCCAGACTAGAACCCAGTACCTCCTGATACGAGACCCAGGGCTGTTTTCCAAACTCAGCAGAGAGTATTTCCATTTGGGCAATCCCTCAGTGTTGAGGTGTAAGTGACAGCAGTTAAAAAACACATGGAAAGCCAAGTCAGGGATCATTTCAAAGAATGCAGCATCTTATGTTATTTGATCACTATATTCTCTGAGCATTTAATCCTCTCAAATATTTTGCAATCACTTCCTTTAATTACAGAGAAAACACATTGGAGTGATGTGAGTGCTCGGGTGTGTCCCCTCCTTTTTCCTTCTTTCTGTTTAATCAAGAATTTGAATCACCTTTCAGCTTCCTAATCCTCTAATCCTAAAAGGAATTTACTCTGCTCCAAACTCTGCTTGGCAAGACTGTACGGTAGAACTCGAAGCCCTTTCATGAAGACTGTGAGAAGGGAGAGAAAATCCTGGAGGCAGCCTTCCTGGCTTCCTTCCCCAAACTCAGGAAATTGGGGCCCTTTGAGAGAATTGTCTTCCAGCTAGTATTCTGAAGATACACACCTGGAAGCCTTCCATCAGATTTACCTGCAGGGCTTATTAAAATTCTGACTTTCTAAGTAGGTTCTATTCTGGCCATGCTAAATTAGAAGTTGGAGACAGAAAATTTATCTATCCATCTATATCTATCTATATTTAAATTTTCCTAAGTGATTCTCCTATGTACCATAAATTGAGATGTGGCTAGCCATTCACATCCTCAATGTACATTCACTGTATAAATATATTACTTCTAGGAAACCCATTGGTGCTTAATAGTGTAACTCAGTTTAAAGGTCATGAGTTATAAATATATAGAATCAAGTAGTGGTGTGGCTAAAAAGACCTTCGATCAATATGGGTCACTGCTGTGGGATCCAGGAAGAATGTGAAGGAACAATGAAACAGGCATCTCTCTATGGAAAGGTATGCCGAGTTACAAGCAAAGAGCCCTGAATGAATTTAGAGTCAGGGTTTCCATTCCTCACAGGTCTGGGCACTGTCATTGCAATTACCATACACACCTACCTTTTTAGGACAGCTGATACTTCCAATATTCTGATTTACTGTCTCCACTGAACACGCTCATATACTGGAAGTCTCAATACTTCAGTACTCAAGGTTTACCAACTCAACACTCTCAGAAGTGCACTAAAAATCCTTTATCAGACCACAGGTCTGTATTTCTGGCTTGATGAATGTGGCCACCATAACTAAGAGAACAGCCCAAAGCTCACATTGCCTTCCCCCGTTAGCACTAGAGTTGTCTTCCTTCATCTAAAAAGATGGCCTCGTTTTGCCCCTGCACAGCTGCTCTTGTTCATATGCCGTCAGTTACATGCCTGCTCACTCTTTTCTATTTACCTATTCTCTGAGAGCTGGAACAGCATTTCCTAGTTTTCTCTCCTCTCACAGACGCACCTGCAGTGTTTCCCACGCAACTCAATTAATGCTATAAACTGGTAAAAGATGATGGCCTCTGCTTGATTCGAGGAGCTCATCAGTAAAATGAGCCCGATGTGTCCCAGACCACATGCTGGGAGGAATACGAATTTGTAACACACCTTCTCATCAGCCCTGGGTCGCTAAATAGGGCAGACTTTTTTTTTCGCAGAGCCTCCATATGTTCGACTCACATGGATCAATAGAAGCACCATATTGTCTTCACAAAAGCTTCAGATCCTCACCCTTTCTAATATACAGAAGGTCCAGATTGTTTTTTTCTCAAACATAGGGATGCCCCGAAGCTTCGGCTGACAGCATGGGATAGGGAAGCAGCCCACAGTGAGTTATGTGGCCACAGACTGTGGGCCACACCTCACCAATCTGGGTTTCAAATAGCCCCCAAACGACTCTGCAGAACTTAAAAGCAGAGAGATTCAGCAACTCTAGAGTGCAAACACAATCTTAACCTCTAACGTGCTTTTCTGTAACAAGGCAGAAAATCAAAAGTGAGGAGTGCACAGCTGTCCCACCAGAAGTGAAGCAAAGTCTCAACAGGAGTGAGTCAACACGCTCTGGGCGACAGCTGGGTAAACATTTCCGATCAAGTCTTGCAGTTTTGATAGAACCCTATGTGTATGTGTGATGGTACAGTTGGGTGGATTTGATGGCTGCTTAAATATCTGTAACCAAAGAGTATAAAGTAAGAAGGACGTTGACGAACTGGAGAAGATAAAGAGAAACACAAATAATGGTGGTGATCAAAGCAGAAAGATATCACAGGAGGAAAAATGAGGATATTTAGCCTGAAGAGTCAAAACTTGGATGTAGATCTGGGCGTGGTGGCTCACGCCTATAATCCCAGCACTTTGGGAGGCCAAGGCAGGTGGATCATGGGGTCAGGAGATTGAGACCATCCTGACCAACATGGTGAAACCCCATCTCTACTAAAAATACAAAAATTACCTGGGTTTGGTGGTGTGCACCTGTATTCCCAGCTACTCAGGAGGCTGAGGCAGGAAAATTGCTTGAGCCCGGGAGGCAGAGGTTGCAGTTAGCTTAGATGGCACCACTGCACTCCAGCCTGGAGACAGAGCAAGACTCCATCCCAGAAAAAAAAAAAAAAAAAACCCGACAAACAAACAAATAAAACAAAACAAAAAAACTTGGATGTAGAGTGGGGAGGATCAGGGATGATGTCTGTCTTCAAATACACCAAGGGCCAAGGCACGGAAGAAGAATGAGACTTGTACCATATGCATAATTCCAGGAAGAGACTAATGGTGAAAGTAGCTGAGAAATAGATTTCTGCAAAATATAAAATGTTTTCTGAAAATCAAAAATGTTCAGAAATAGAGAAGCTGCTGGAAATTTAAGACGAGACAGAATGTCCTTTTGTCAGAGTCCTTTATGATATGGGAAGTTAGAACAGTTAACCTCCAAGCTACTTTCCAATATCAATTCAAAGATTGTGTGCTGAGACACTGCCCCTCATCATTTCCCAATACCACCCCTTTCAGCCCACCTCTCAGGGGTAGGCAATGTTAAGAGGATCAAATGTTACAGGTATGCAATACCCAGGAAGTGCTGCTGTGGCTTTGGGTTCCTCTCCAACACTTTCACTGAGGGAGTGATCATGCTCCTATCAGGAAGTGTGTGTAAGGAGGATGGGGTGAGCATGCAGGCATGGGGAAATGATTTTTACTTGGCCATTGCACTGTTTCACCAAATCCCCTTTAAGAAGGTTTTTAGATTTGCCTCTCGATGTTAATAAATAGCTCATAATGCAAAAAAAGTGTTATTTTTTCCTTTGGTTGAAATAAATAAAACTAAATATTTAATTTTTTCTGAAGAGAAGTCATTTAGTTCTCAAATTGTATGCTAAACCCAGCATTGTTAAGTTGGTAAGTAATCCTAAAATTCTGAGCCACCTGTCCACTGGGAAGAAAAGATAGTAACTTATGAGATTACATCCTAACACCATTGCCACCTTCCCACTGGGAGGCAGCATGGGGTAATGGAAAGAGCACTTGTTTGGGAGTCCAACTTCCTGCTCCAACAACTTGCTATGGTACCTTGAGCAGCCATGTCACTTCTGCTGCCAAAAGTCCCTGCCATTTTCTAACTCAACCCTAATCACTCAACAGAGAAGATTGAATACCACTTGACTACACAATTATACCTGAGGACACACACTCAGGGAAACTGGGTTCAAAATGCGTAGTACTCTCTACAGCTCTTAGATTTTTCTCAATTCTCAATAACTTGAGTAAAGACTTTTATCCACAGCATTTGATGTGAACTCATACTTTTTCAAATCCTTCCTTCCTTCCTTCCTTCCTTCCTTCCTTCCTTCCTTCCTTCCTTCCTTCCCCCCTTCCTCCCTCCCTTCCTTCCTTCCTTCTTCTCTCTTTTCTCTGCTTTTCCTTTTCTTTTCTGAGACAGGGTTTTCTTCGGTTGCCCAGGCTGGAGTGCAGGGGCATGATCATACCTCACTGTAACCTTGAACTCCTGGGCTCAAGTGATCCTCCCACTTCAGCCTCCCTAGTACTTGGGACTACAGGCACATGTGACTGGCTACTTTTTTTTTTTTTTTTTATGTTTTGCAGAGATAGGGTCATGCTATGTTGCCCAGGCTGCTTTTGAACTCCTGGCCTTGAGCAATCCTGCGTCAGCCTCCCAAAGCACTAGGATTATAGGTGTGAGCCACAGTGCCCAGCCTCAATTATGTTTTCAACAGTGAAATGGACTTAAATTGCCTTCTGTTTACAATGGCTGAAATCCATTTAAATTCTCTTGGTGGTCCTTTGTTGATTCCTGGAGATTTTTGTACTGTACTTGCCTCATTCCTACACATAGTTTAATTGAATATAATGAGACAACGCATTTTCCCACGTGCCTAAAGTGACTCTGGAAATAAACATGGAGAGTTGCTATTTTTCAATCTACAACATATCATATTCAGATACATATCATTGTGGACATAATGAATGGGATTCTATATATCTATAATTAGTCAACATAATTTTCTTTTCCTCCTTATATAATGATTTTTATCTGAGCACCAAGGGTGTCCTTTAACATTCAAATTAAACTTCATGACAATCCAACAAGCCCAATATTACTACCTCACCTAAGGACATTGCTACATAGAAGGTGAAAAAAAATGATCCAAGTAAGATGATCAGGAATCGACATCCCTGTTTACCAGGGAGGCAAACTGCAAGTCTCCTCTGGGAGGAGTATATAAAACAAATTCATATTTACAGTTGCTTCCTGCACTGCTGGCTAAATTGAAGTCATTTTGCCAAGATTCACAGAAAAAAAGAGAGTACCATTTCCTGCATTCTCTGGCTGGTTCTGGCGAACAACTTGGAGAGAGGGGAAGTGACCTGCTTGAGGTGATGAGTTAGGAATCTACGAGGCTGCTGAATGGCAACTCAAGTGAAATTGGAACAGCTTTTTGCTTTTTATTTCAGCCCTCAATCATCTCTTTTCACTCTAAGGTTCTTTGCTTAAACTTTCTGCTTAGTTGCAAGTTGTGCTCTTACTGGCTGCAGATCAAGAGTGGAGATTTAAAACTAAAGTGTCCCTTCCAGTTCCTGTTTAACCCTAGCATGAAGAAATGGACAAAGTTTGGTATAAACAATAGGCAAGGCAGCAACTCTCAAACTGTTTTGACCGTTATGAGAGAGATAAGAAATACACTTTTCATTATATTCTGTACACACACATACAAATAGGTATTTTTGTGTGCATTTTACACATGTTAAAATAAGAGTTTAAAGAAACAATATTTGCATTTACTATATATGACGTCTTTTGATATTTCTCTCTCTCTCCCTCCCTCCTTTCTTTTTTCCTTTCTCTTTCTTGTATTGACCCACTAAATTGAATTCATAATGGGTCATGAATCTCAGTTTGTATAAAAGCAAAACAAAACAGCTTAAAGTTCAAAAGTGAAAGACTTGTTACTACTTCAGGAAGGCCACACTGGGGTGAGGAGAGAACATTGATCTAGCAGCCAGGAGACTGAGGTTCAATTCCTGTTGACTACTAACTATGTGTACCAGCTAGAAAGCAGGGTGAAAGGTATGGGTTGAAGAGCCTGTGTTTGCATCTCACCTCTGTCAGTTACAAATTGTGTGAATTTAAGCAAGTTACCAAACATCTCCACGCTTCCATTTTCACATCTTTCAAATGGAGCATTCATACAACCTACCCCCAAGGGTTATTATGAGCATTTAGTGAGTTATTGTAGGAAAATGACTCAGAACAGTTCTAATGACTGGCGTTTAGTCAGTGGTCAGTAAATGTTATCTGGTATTATTTTAAATTGAGGTGACAGGATCTGTTCTAACCCTTGAAACTTTTCACGTAGGTTGCTCATTCTTAAGAGGATGAGAAGGAATTAAATGAGGAGAAATGAATCAAAGCTGTTATGGAAAATGGACTGTTATGTCATTTGACCACAAGCTTTTTTTAAGCTAGCAATGGTTGCTAAAATAGTCATCATAATCCTAGATGGCAGTAAGTGAAATAAAAAATCTCAGTAGAGGCTGCTAACAATCACACTATATTTGTCAGGAAACATTTAATATACTGTACTTAAAGTCATGGAGCTACCAGAAGGGTTGATCACTTACGGTCGTGGAGCTGTGAGAAATCTATTCCAGGAGAAGGTGAACAGAGCTGGGAGGAGATGAAGACCATGTTAATAAAGGCTTGGTTGAGAAAATGAGAGGTGTTTAGCTTGGAGATGGTAAGATTTAAGGGAGTTCTGATAACTGCTTTCAAATGGTTGAAAAGTTATTGTGTGGATGAGGAAGAAAAATTATTGTGTAGCAGTTATAATAAAACCAGTAGATAGAAGTTTCAATAAAATACATTTGAACTCTATATAGAGAATAATTTCCAAACAATAAAAGCTGTCCAGCAACAAAATACATTACCTGGCCAACAGAAAGCTCTCCATCACTGGAAACTTTCAAGCAGAGACAAGATGACCTACTGGGAATGCCTAACTGATTTTTTAAATTGGTAACAAGATCAAATCACAACCTATTTTAGAGCTAAAATTCAACACAATAGCACAGGTAAATGGGCTTTAAAAGGCCTAAGCCATGTACATATGTGGGTGACATTATGTCAATGCTGTCTGCACCTGTCTGCACCACCTGGAGTGTCTGTTTAAGTCCTCAAAAACACATTTTGCTTCCCATCCTTAATTCCCATATAAGGCCATTCCCTAAGTTCTATTGCAAAACTTGGGCAGCCATGTAGCTCTCCACCAATGAAATAGCTAGGACTTTGTGCAACTTCTCATCCATAGTGGAGAGCCAGTGGAGTTTTATTTTTGTTTTGCTTACTTCTCTTTCAGCCCTTTAATAGCAAACAAACAATTTGGTGATAATTTAGGCTCCACATAAACTCCTCACTCCCCCCCCATGCCTAAAAACTGTCAAAATGTTTGAATGTAGAAGGATTATTCAGGATTCATTTTATAAGACATTTGAGCTTAATTTCTGTTGTTTCTTCTGAAAGTAGAACACTTCTCCTCCCCTCAACTTTGAGTCTGGGTTTCTCATCTCGTAGGTGGGTTTGATGAATATATCTGTTGATCATGTGCAAACTCCTTTGAGAAAATAAAAAGCAATGTTCAAACGTTCAAAAATAATGTCTTTTATAGTTCCTATCTCAAGAAATCTATGACAAAAATCTCTGTGAAAGACATATGATCTAAAAAGGAAAAAAATACCTCCATTATACAGAAAGCAAAATGGTTTGGCATTTGTGAAGCAGGACTCTGAATTGGTCAGATAAAGACGGAAAGGAAAAAAGGAAGACTAAGCAATAGTCCAGGAAATACGAAAAGTATTTACAGGCAGTTGAGATCAAGCAGACCTCAAACACAGTTTTTTTTTTTTTTTTTTCTTTTCAGGAATAGAACATTTGCAGCCTGAGTTAACAGCATAGTTACAGTAGTCTTGGCTCACTTTTGTGGAACAGACCCACCCATAATGACTTCAGAAGCTGTGGCTGGTGCAAAGTCCATTATAAGACTTTCACTGAAGCCAAGGTTGGGTTATAATGAGGCCCAATATATCCCATCTCTGTCCTGTACTCAGAGGTAAAATCTAAGCACTGCAATGCCTTGCAAACAATAGGTACTTAATAATATTTGCTGACTGAATGTGTATAATAAAATGTAGATCAAACCTAGATGATCAAATATATGAGTGCCTCTGTTTCATTTCATTTTGTATTGATGTGCCCCTCTGATATGGTTTGGCTGTGTCCCCACCCAAATTTCATCTTGAATTTCCATGTGTTGTGGGAGGGACCTGGTGGGAGGTAACAGAATCATGGGGGCAGGCCTTTCTCATGCTGGTGTCATAAAAGTAATAAGTCTTACAAGATCTGATGGTTCTATCAGAGCGAGTTTCTCTGCACAAGCTCTCTCTCTTTATCTGCTGCTATCCATGTAAGATGTGACTTGCTCCTTCTGCCATGATTGTGAGGCCTCCTCAGCCATGTGAAACTGTAAATCCATTAAAACTTTCTTTCTTTTGTAAATTGCCCAGTCTTCAGTATGTCTTTATCAGTAGCATGGAAACAGATGAATACACCTTCCTTGTCAAATGTTTTAGCATTTGACATTCTAGCTGAGAACCCTAGACTTGGAATCAGAAGATCCATGTAAATTCCAATCCAGTTTTATCACTTACTAACACTGTGAGCTTGGGCAATTCATTTAATCTCGCCATCCTCAGCTCCTTAGAGTTAAAACTTGGATGACAGTAATTACCTTCATGAGGTTGCAGGTTTTATGCAAAAATAAAATGCAAACATCATTAGGAGATTACTTTTTAAGCAACAAAGCACTCTCAAGTGTAAGATTAGGTGAAAAAATTATAGTCCACAGGTCACCCTCTTATTTTCCTTCTTCCAGGTGTAGGCTGAGGCTACTTTGAGGGATCCTCAAAATTAAATAGAGAAAATGGGCATATTTGTTTTAATAATAACTTGATGATATATCGTGTTTCCATAGGATCTACACAAACATCTCCAAATACTCCATCTTTGACCTCTAAAAAGATTCCCGTGGAAGAGGCTTCCCCATCTGCTAGAGTCTCCTAATCAGGTTAAGAGAAACAGGACAGTCTCTTAGATGGAGAAAAACCCTGGACACAGAATAATCCAGTGTTATACAGAACTAACAGCCCCTTTTATGTTTTACAATGTTGTTCTTGCCCTGCTTTTCACATAAAGATTTGGTGATACTGCAGTAAGAAAACGTAAAACAAAAAATCCTTGGGAGTTGGGTAACAGGTTTGGGGAGATGCTAGTCAAAGAGTTCAAAGTTTCAGTTAGGAGGAATAAATCCAGGAAACCTATTGTACAACATGGTGACTACAGTTAATAACAGGGCATGGTATACTTGAAAGTTGCAAAGTATTGTACACCTGGAAATTAAAAATAGATTTTAAATATTCTTACCACAAAAAAATGAAAAAAATGTGTGAGGTGATATAGATGTTAATTAGCTTGATTCATCCTTACCATGGATTCATATATCAAAACATGTCATACATCATAAATACGTACAATTTTAATTTGTTAACTAAGTAAACAAGTAAACAAATGCTAACTGAATTTAAAAATCCTTCATAAATGTTGCGAAAATATGCTATCCAACAAAAAGGGAGAACATTTTTAGAGAAATAGGGATTGCAGTAGAATTTCTATTGGCCAATTATTTGTAAAAGTTGTTCATTGGGGCTTCTCCACATAGATGGCAAAGGTTGGCAACCCTTTCTATGTATATATAGACATATATCTATGAAAACTGTCTTGGGTTAATTGTATGTATATATAGACATATATCTATGAATATGTTCTTTCTATGTATATATAGACATATATCTATGAAAACTGTCTTGGATTAATTGTATATCAATAGGCCTCATCTCAATAGTTTAACTATCTGTTAAGACTTCTGCAGCAGAATGCAACAATTGTGGACCTCAGTGTCAGCACTTTTAGGTGGAGAATCAGTGCAACTCACAGCTAGAAGATACCATCACTACTCCCTTAGCAATGCTCTGAGCTCCCTGGAACAGAAGATGACTTGAGCATCCAAAGACAGTATTTCTTATGATGCCAGTCTACACTCCCCACATGACTGGGTCCAAACTGAACTCCGCAGGGAATCAAAACAGTCTAAGCTAACTGATCCAAGTCTTTTAGTTGTTTACGCTTCATAGAACAGGCTTTAGTAGAGATGATAAATAAGGCTCTGATGGTAGCTCTCAAACTTTTAGAGGAAGAGTGGGCAACTTGGTACAAAGATAACTAACTTCCTCTTTTGATTCTTCTCCTGGTTTGGCAAGAGAAATGGAATGTTTTTAAAGCCACGGAGGCTTATGGTTGTCCCTGGAGATTAATGAAGGAATCAGAGAAATACTAAAAGCATCAGCAAAATTATTTATCTCTGTTTTGAAATACTGAAGGAAAAGAAACGTTGGAGGGGAGTGACTTTATAAAAATAGGAAGAAAAACCAAGTGTTTGTTAGGAAAGATATTTAACTTTCAAGTCAGTTAAGGCCTACAAGCAAATAAAATTTATTTGCTGCTATTTTTCCAGAATAAAGCAGAATGAGAGAGAAGCTTCCACTTGCTGGAGTGGTCAGATGTGTTGTTATTTGATACTACATTTTACATGCTTGGGAAAAAATAGGTGGGCACCATTTCAAATATAAATCAAGACAACTCTCTAGGCCTCAAGAAGGTATTAAAACTAAAGCAGTTAGTTGACTTGACTCCCAAGAAAGACTGGTTGTCAACTTCTTCTAGGCCCTCTTTCTTTGCACTTTTTCTTAGACCTCCAATTTACTAGCAATCAGTTTCCATTCTTTAAAGCCCTGGGTAAGCTGTCAGTAGCATCAATGTTATTAATCTCAGTGGCCATGTCAATGACAGTCACTGTTCATATAAGGCCACACAGAGGCTTCACATAATAGAGAGGTATTAGGCCTTAGTAGACAAGGTAAGTCTGGGGAAATGAACAGGCTGATTGTGACAGTTTTAATAAAAGCACAAAGCTTTCTTATCTGCTATATAACTTTTTGCTTTGCACCAAATGGGAAGTTCATCCTTTTGGTAACAATTCAATTCATAAGGCTTGAGGGAAGATAAATCTTTAAAGAACTGAGTGAACAGCATCAGCTTTGAAATACTACTTTTTGGGATCCTGAAAAAAGGCTCCTCCAAACACTGACCTGAGCAAAATCCCTAGGTGTGTGTGCTCTAAAAGTGGCCTGTAAGTGACATTTGACTAGCTGCTAAGAAGGGACCTTCAGGCAGGAGAAAACTAACTCACAAGGGAAAAATTCCATGGTTTGAGTTTTATTAGCTCTATTTCGCACCAATTGAGGTGCATGGCTTTAGGCTCAACTTATACAAGTTGACTCGCTGGGAACCTGGTGTAGAAATTGATCACCCCTTCTGGTAGAGACCAGGACCAGCACCCTGGAATACACCATCCAGGCAAGAACTTGGAATACCTATCATCTGAGATGGAGATTGACTGCTCTTCTAATGTTTCAGCTCCTTATCTGAACCCAGAAAATGATTTTCTTGCTTGTTCCTAATCTTCTTTAGCTTGGCTCCACTGTCTTGCTCCCCAGTGTTCTCTCTGCCTTCCACTGAGCCCTTGTATTTTGGAATCTGGGTTCCAGGTATTTACAATTGGATAACCTATTGTCGCTCCTCGACATGATCTTTGTTTGACCATCTCTGCCTAGGCTTTTTTGACTCCTCCTGGCCTTCCCCTGCTCTAATAAGCCCTGGACATCCAGGACACAGTTGGCCACTTGCTCACTACTTTCTGCCTGCCTTTTCCTGTTGTCTGTGGCCTAGGATTTTCCTCACTCTGAGTGGGTATCACTGATCCTAGCTTGTCCTTGCTCCTGTACTCTTATTCTGAAGATCTTATGTGGCCCTTGGCCTCAGCCTGTGCACACTACAGTCTCTTTTCCTGCCTCTCAGGGCTTAGTTGAGAACAGAGAAAAGCCCTCTGTTTTGTCATCTCATTATCAGAGCTGCCTTCTCTGATCTAAGGACAGGAGTCTCTAGTCCTATCAAGAGGGAAATTCCCAGGTAATCTTGTTCATGCTCAGAATAGCCAGAGATAGCGGTAAATACCTGGTTGGCTGGAACAATGTGCCAACCAGGCAACTGGGGACTTCCCCAGTGAGAACAGCAGCCCAGTAGATAAAGGAGGTGTAATTTCTGGGTGTGAATGACTCATGGTCTCCAAATGCATGGTGCTCAGCTCTCTTCAGTCATCAAACATGTCCCAAAGGCCCACTAGGAGCCAGATGCTGCATGAGGAATGAGAGGAAAAGGAAACCTCCTTTTATTGGGCATCTACGTTGTATCATGCACTTTACACCGATCATCTCTAATCCTTCCAATAACACTGAAAGGGAGTTCATGTCCCCACTTGAAAAATGAGAAAACAGAAGTTTAGTAATTTTCTGAAGGTCATACACCTACTAAGAGGAAGCATATGATTTTACAACCAATTCTATCTGACCCCAAAGTCAAAATTCTCCTTAGATACCACATAGGGACACTACTCACTAATTTACCAATTCATTCACTCCTTCAATTCAGCCAACAAGTGTTCCTGAGACACTGCTGCAAGCAAGGTCTCTGATAAGCTGAGTGTGAGAAGACCCTTTGCTAGGAATTAGAAGGTCACTTTGGAGGAACTCAGTGGGAAACTCTTTGGGACTTTACAGTGCTGTCATCTATGTGTGGTATCAAATGAAACAGTTGGCTTCCCTTTAAATTAATAATACTAATACTAATACTAATAATAAAATGTACAGTCCACCAGCCCTTCAACAGGAGAAGTGATTGCCAAACTAATGAAAATCCCAAGGGTGAGTTTTTTCATTATTTCTGATAGGTGTTCATGTTTAAGAGGAATTGGATATATCTAAAAAGTGACAGGGCCCTTCCTACACAAATCACCTGTGCTGACCTAATGGCTAGAAATTTTAAACATTGCTTTTTTACTTTAAATGAAAACAACTTCTACATATAAATATAAAAATACACTATCCAGCTAGGAAAAATATATGCTAATCAAAAAAATAAGAAGACAAGAAAGAGGAAGACTTTGATCCAAGTAAACTGAGGAACATGTTGGACAAAGTGAAGATTTAAGTAGTTAATCAAGAAGGCTCACTGTCCCAAGTAGTAAGCTCTGGGAGTGCTACAACTATTCTGAAAATCTTTCATTTGTACTTCTTATGGCTTCTGGAGGTCTCATCTCTACAGGAATGGAATGGACAAGAGTAAAATGCTAGAAGCTGGAAGGCTTCTGAGGCATCATTCAAGTACGTACCTCCCATGTGCTACATAAAGAAACCGAGACATAGCTTAGCAAAGACACACTGGCCACATGGCTTAGTCCTTTTCTTGATCCCCCTGAATTTTTATTATTAACTTTAGAACATACTTTTGGACATGGTCATGTTGCTTTCTAATTTTCCCATGCATGAGACTTTTGTCCTTCTTAAACCATCCGACTACATGTTGCAGCCAAGTTTTCCAGTAGAGCAGGTATGCAGCATAGTTTGTGGCACACCACTGCAGTTCATTGAGAACTTAGGAGAATAAACTACATTGAATATAAGGCTCAAACACGGAGGATACAAGGAATAGCAGAATTGAGGCGACTCTCACAGGGTAAGTCACCTTGTTTTGTTTTGTTTTTTTAATCAAATGGGCACATGTGAAGCTTCAGGACGTAGTCTGGGAGCATGTTTTTCCCTGTCTACACACGGTCCAGGGCTGGTATCCACAAAATCTCAGCCAACATCTCCAGTCCCCCTGCACTCAGGTTGTCAGTGACCTTGATATCAGTTGTGAAATGTTTACTTTCCGAGGTCTAAGGTTACAGCTGTTCAACAATTTTTAACTCCTTGGTTTCTCCAAATAAATGGGAGTCAATGCCACATGGATTAGCTTTTTAATCCTATCAGGTTCACATACCAGGGATCAGTTTCAATGTTCATGTGTTACCAAAGTGGGAATCCAGCACATATTGAATTAGAAACGCCTTAGTGATTGCAGTACAGTGTGCTACCCAAGATGTTCTGAAGAATATCACTGCTACAACATCCTAACAGGTGTGTCATGAAAAAAGGATTCTATGGACTATTAAGTCCCTTTCTTGGAATTCATGTGCTCATTTACTTGTTAAGAGCTCTGAGAATACTGATAATATTCAGTGTTGCTTCTTCTTTAACCCTGCCTTTGCCAAATCTATTTGATTACAGATTCTTTTAAGAAACATCCATAACATTCCAGGAAATATGCTTTTCAAAATGTTGATCAAGGCCATTTCACAGATAAGAAAACTGAGAGCTAAGGTTGCAAAGGGAATTTCTTAGAGTCAGTCAGGTAATGACAACTTCAGGTCTAGACGCCATTGTGATATCATGAAAATCTAAGGTGGTGAGCTTTGCCTGGCTTTAGCTCAAAGTGAAAAGGTCCCGTCTTTTTATGTGTGTCCACATAAAATAAAATCTAGAGACTATATTCTAAAAGTGTTATTGGTGGTCATGCCTGGGTAGGATTTAAGGTGATTTTAAATTCTTTTCTTTAATTTTAATTTTCCGAATTTTCTACAATACTTATGTATTACCATAGTAATCAGACATATGTAATAAGAGATATGTATTTTATGTTTGTAGTAATATACCTAGGCACTGAACTTATGACATACTGACAGACCCAGTTACCCATGCCATTTACTTTTAGGGGGAAAAAAAAAAAAAACTCTTCAAGGTGCCAGCAGGGTACAGTAGAACAGACTCGAAGAAGTTTTATTCAAACAGGAGTATTTTCACTGACACATTTTCCATGTATCATCTTTTGGCAACCATCAAAACTATTCCCTTGATGGCATACTTGTGAATTACTCAGTTGCTAGGGATTCCAGTTCCATTTTGCCTAATGACCTTCTTCTGGCTTCTGAATCCAAAGTCAGTTTACAAAAGTTCTGGACCCAAAACTGGGAGTGGGAATCATGGCCCCTGGGCTCCCAATGCTGCCATGGGAAGGTTCTGCTGGGGCCAACTTTCCTCATTCATGCAAAGGGTGACAAAAGCCTTGGGAAGACTGGCAGAGAAAGAGGGGACATATGGGATACAATGACTTGGAGAAAGGCCAGGCTGGAGAGGATTTTACAATTGCATTTATTGAAAAAGCCCTCTATTACAGGCAAAGTGCTAGATCTGTTACATGCATACTTAATCCTTCTTACACCAAATGAGGTGAATATCGTTCCCTCCATTGTATGTATGAGAACACTGAGGATCAGAAGACTAATCCACGTTGAACAAGGTCATTGAGCTAGCCAGTGTTGAAGCTGTGATTCAACCTCAGTTCTCGCTGATTCTGTACCTGCAGAAAATCCTCTAGTCTACTGCTTTGCCTTTGGATGCTACTTAAAGCATCCAGAGATGGGGTGCTAACTAGGCACATGGGAGTGAGTTCATTTTGTTGCCGGGAAATTTCTCCTAAATAAACTGAAAATCTGCCTCTTTCAACCAACTCCCATTGGTTCTAGCTTTCCTTTGGGGAGCAATTAGTTTAGCAGAAATGCTAAATCTCTTGTATACATAAAAGAGAAATGTATAAAGATGCCATCGGTACATAATATACACTTCCTGGTTGTCTCATGACTGAAAAAAAGGGGAAAGAGATCTTAGAGTGTGAGGGCTTTGGTTTTAACTCCAGTTCTGCCATTTCACCATTTAACAGCTGAGAATTTTGGAAAAAAAAAATAATCCCTTAATCTGCCTCAGTGTCTACTTTTTCTTTTGTAAAATGGAGTTAATTATTCTTGCCTATTTCACATTTCTAGTGCTTACCAAGTATAAGGAAACACTTAAAATTGCTTCATAAACATAGGCTGTTTATTTATTTACTATTTTTATTTATTTATTTGTTTATCTATTTATTTATTTATTTATTTTTCTGAGACAGAGTCTCACTCTGTCACCCAGGCTGGAGTGCAGTGGCGCACTCTCGGCTCACTGCAAGCTCCGCCTCCTGGGTTCATGCCATTCTCCTGCCTCAGCCTCCCGAGTAGCTGGGACTACAGGCGCCCGCCACCACACCCAGGTATTTTTTTTTTTTTTGTATTTTTAGTAGAGGTGGGGTTTCACTGTGTTAGCCAGGATGTTTATTGTTTTATATCCTGTAAATAAGTTTAGTGAATGACCCTAATTGTTCCATGTATGTAAGGAAAGGCTCTCTGGCCATAAGTTTTAGTAGAGAGTCCTGTATCTAGGGGAGATGAATTAATATGGTGACAGACAACCTGATTAGCTGATACATATTTAAGGAAAGTGGAGTTACTAAGATTGGCACAAGGGCCAAGTTTCTCAAAATGGCATGCTTATATACTTATTTCAAAGACATTGTGGAGAAAGATGGAGGAAGAATACTAGCTGCAAGAAGAGAATTTATTTTCATGGCTGAGCTACATTAGTAGCCTCTAAGACTGGCCTAGCCTCAAGAGGGGAGACACCGGATCACACCCCACTGAGATTGCTTTTGATGAATTGCATCTCAGAACATCTTTCTCATGGTGGAGGCTATGTTATCAAGTCAGAGATGTCCTCTGAGTTCACATGTGAACAAATGAATCTCCTTACAGACAAAGAGATCAATCACTGAATATTTTCCATTCCATGCTAATGAGAAGGCAGCATCTCTGCCACAGGCGGTGGAAGTTACTGATGCCAAGTACATGTGACAAGACTTGATGCCCTCACCTCCATTTACTGCTTCATATATTATCTCATGATTTCTAAGAGTCTTTCCTGTCCCCAGTGTGTGCAGGAAACAAGCTCTGCCTCTTATCTGAGAGCCAGGAACATTATCTGAACAGGAGGTGGCTGCAGAAACACTGGTGTCAAACCAAATGCACCGGCTGAAGCACCTCTTTTTAGGGAAAACATACACGTGAATGCACACACACACACCCCTAGAATAAATGATCTGCAAGGCTGCTGAAGCCCATAGCATGAGCCTTGCCATGCTAATCTGATATCCTATGACCTATTCTTCCTGTCTGATCCCATGTCTGGCTTCCCATCTAAAATAGGACCTGACCCATCCTTGTGAACAGCAACAGCTGAGGGAGGGAGCACTTGAGGAGTCCAAGAGTCACTCACTATGAGGCAATGGCAACTGCTTTTGAATTTGGAGAATTCTTTCTTTGCAGGCAAAGGGGCCTTTATCATAGGTGTAAAGGAGAAAGAGGCAGGTTAAAAAAAAAAAAAAAAAGACACAAAGGTTGCTTGTCACACAGCAGAGGGAAGAGAATAGCTTCCCATTCTCCTTCAGGCTCCGGCCCCAGATGACAGCTGAGCACAAGTGGAATCAAATCAGCCTTTAGCGCTTCGTCCGCACCCCCAGCAGTCATAGATACAGCTTCCACTTGAGCTGTCAGCCTGACCAAAGTGTTCATGATTAGCACCTTCCTGGACTGAGGGTATAAATGGAGAATCGCAGCTCACTTCTGAAAGTAGCGGCAGTCACACACCCATTCATTTCTATGAAGCCAAACGTAAACAAAAAATGAATGTTCCTGTATACTCTCCAAATTTTGTTTTCTCCGCTAAAATATTGGGGAGGGCAGTAGATACCTTCCTTTCTACTGATCTCTTTCCATATGTGAAATGATCTGTATGTTTGACATTCCACCAAATGATTCTCAAAGGGAGACAATGAAAACCCCCGCACCCCCATTTGTCAGTATTTAATGCTTAATGAACTCTTGGCAAGTCTGTCCTCCCAGAGCTACGTGTTTGTTATTGCTGCTTAATGGTTATCTGTCCGACACTCCAACATGCCAAGAAGCCTTGCTCGTAATCAGAAATATATATTGATTAACTGGTTGGTGAATCTACAGAGAGGTTTTCTGGAAATTGCCACATTTACTAAGAACCACCAAACCCAGCTGTGCTCTTTATATTTAAATCCCAGTCATTCTCTAGTGAGGAGCGGGGGCACTGGGTCCAGCCTGTCCCTGCCTCTATCTCAAAGATAATCTCCCTCAGCTGTGTATGAATCTGGATCGAGCGAAGGACATTCAGAGCTCTAAGCCTTTAGGTGCAAAAGATTCTCTACAAATGTACATTCAGAGTAAACAAAACCCATCAGGCCCCTGCAAGAGTCCAACGCCTGATTGCACTAAACACATCACGATGGAATCTGCAATTGGCAAAGTAATTGGCGTTATTACAGCTGATAGGGAATTTCTGATGCTGCCTGAGCTCTCCTTTGAAATAATACTCAGCCATTTAATTTGTCCAGCTCTTGTTTAGCTGATTGCTCTTTTCTGCTGGAGTTTATCAGAATGAAATGTGCTGTCTCTCTAGATGCCTGCAGGCTGAGATTTCTTTTTGTCAACACCCTCCTGTCTCTCCTCTTACCCACCCCTGCCTTAGGCCACTGTTCACCAGATGCCAATAAACCAAAAATGCAATGGGTTTGAGGTGGGTGAATCAAGCTGATTTAACTCAAAGCTGTCCACTTTTGGTCCCACCTCCAGAGGTACCTGAACATTCCTGTTATACCATAAAATCATGGTGAGTGACAAGTAAACCTCCAAAATTTGATGGTTCTAAAATAGGCTCACAAAACTTGTTAACTCCGAAAACAAGATGTGTAATAGAAGACATTTTTTGATATGATCCCAAGGCCAGAAAGCATTACAGAAATGTCAGAATTTGTATACCTGAATTTTTGTTAAGTGATTTGCTTTGACCCCTGGGTATATAAACAGCCTTAGAACTGGTCCCACAAATATTTATTGAGCATCTACTTTTGGCTGGAAGCACATAGAGTGCATTTACACCATGCTTGATATAGTTTGGATATTTGTCCCCACCCAAATCTCATGTTGAAATGTAATTCTCAATCTTGGAGGTGGGGCCTTGTGGGAGGAGTTTGGACTATGGGGGCAGATCCCTCATGAAGGACTTGGGCTGTCCTCTTGGTGATAAGAGTACTCTAGCTCTGAGTTCGCACACGATCTGGTCATTTAAAACATGTGGCAGCTCTGCCCCTACTCGCTCTCTTGCTCCTGCTCTGGCCATGTGATGTGCCTGCTTCCCCTTCACCTTCTGCCATGATTGTAAACTCCCTGAGGCCTCCCCAGAAGCCAAGCAGATTCCAGCACCATGCTTCCTGAAAAATCTGCAGAGCCATTAGCCAACTAAACCTTTTCTTTAAATAAATTACTCAGTCTCGGGTATTTGTTTATAACGATACAAGAACAGCCTAATACAATGCTCACCCCGTGTTCTCTACTTTGGTAATTCTGTTCCTACACATATCAAAGGCGGGAAGCCAAATTTAGCCAGCTGCATTTTCTCACAATACAATTAAGCCTGGCACAGACCTCTCTTTTTTCCATCAGCAAACTACTTGCCCTATCACCAAGTCAACAATGGACTATTTGCTGGAAACAAGAGTTCTGCAGCCTGGATGGCTCTTTTTTGCAGATGCCCTCTCACTCCCCTGATGCGGCATTAAATCCAAAACCCATGTGCTTCTTGAATTATCTCTTATTTTTCATATGGAAGCAACTGAATTTAGTGGTGTGAAAGCCATCATATAAAATCCTAAAAAATTCCCAAGTCCTAGTGCAGTCTCTCCAAACATCCAAATGTCCTTTGGTCTGGTTCCTCACTGATGTTCCTGGGCAATCAATCACTGCACCTGTGAATCTTCCACAGGGTAGGAGCCCAAGTGGACCTCCAGAAATGCATGGAGGATCACTGGGCCTGAGAAAGTTGCTTAAATGAGGCAATACCCTATGGCTGAGTGATCTACTGATACATTTATTAAAAATCATTTTTAGTACCTTATGGTTATTCCTCCTCCATGAGTGAAAGATAAAATGTTAGTTCAGAAAGCGCTGTAGGTGGGAAGAGAAGGAAGTAGTCAATGAAGGCAAGTGTGGGGTGTTCCCTTCTCCTGGTCAAATGGTCACTATGCATCTCTCAGCCTGTTCTCATCAGTCTCTGTCCTCCTGCTTCCTCTCCCAGGGCCATTCTCCCAGGACTACAGTGTTTATCTCTGCTCATTTAAAATGGCAAGCATCATAAACAGCCTAGTGAAAGGTTAGGTGAATCTAGGTTTTGTGGGTTTGGTTTATTATGTTTGTTTGTTTTTCCTGCTGGATAATCCCAAACTCTAGTCATATCGTCTTGGGAAGCTGAAATTTGTGCTCTAACCCTGACTTCAGAGGTCCAAGATCAATTTCAATTATGTAATTTATGAGAGTAATAAGAATGATAGTGCACATTTGTGGAGTGTTTACTAGATGCCAGACACTTTTCTATGCGCCTATCTTTTCAATCCTGTTCAAAACCCCATTGGGGCAGGTATCCTTCCTCTACTAAGGATGACTCTAGCCATAAAAGTCAAATAACTTACAGAAGTCACACAGCTAGTACAGGGCAAACCTGTGATTCAAACCTATCAGTCTGGTTCCAAAATCATTGCACTTAACTACCAAACTATAAAGTAATGGAAAATGTTCTCTGTGCTTGATACTGGATACAGCAAGGTGGGAGAGATTTATGTTTTGTTGCTAAACAAGCATCAATTTTTACTATTTATAGCTGTAAGGGTTACAACAACATCACACAAAGTTTTTCCCTCCATGCATCATTGGCTTGGGTCACCCATTAGAAACATGAGTTCTGCCAGTAACTCTGGTGCATATTTTTAGGAAGGTGAGAGACGTACAAAGGAAATTATGGCAGAGCTGGAGGGCGGTGGAAGAGGATGACCACTATCAGGGAAATATCCAAAAAATGAAGTGGAGCCTGTCTGCAGTCTTAACCCAGTCTCGCAACACAAGCAAGCGGATGTCTGGAAGAAGCCACGTGAGAGCTGCAAGCTGTTCCACTACGAGGGCCCCGCTCTTGTGGAGGTCTCTTGACACCTCTCAATGGATGTCTTTTGTCTGGTACAACATGGTAGGAAATGGGGTGGGTAGATAGGTGGAAGGACAAAAAGGTTAGAGTGGGAGCCAGGCAGTGGGGTTGGAAGGAACTAAAAAAGTGAGCTTGCTTATTTGTTGTGGAGATGGGCCTATTCCATCCTCAAGAGGGAGATTTGGAACTATCCTGATAAAGGAATTAAGAAAAAGAAATCTCTCAAGCCCTAAAGGTGGATTGTGAATTTGCATTTACTATGCAGGAGTCATTCCTAGACCTAAAAATGTATAGAGCACAGTCATGTATCATACTAACATTTTAGACACAGGAAAATACGATGCTGTAACTAAATCTAGTAATAAACACAGACATTAGAGATACAGTACAAAACATCAATAACCCCAGGTCTCAAGTGAGCAGAATTACAGGAGAAGTTTTAAGAAGCTCATCTTTAGGCCACTTTACCAAAAGGATTGAAGAGAAAAACAAAAAAAAATAGGATGAAAAACTGAAGATGTAAAGATAGTGGAAGGATTCACAGAATAAGTAAATCCTTGGGGTCTCAAGGGATCACAGACATCATCTACTCCTACTCCCTTGTTGCTAAGGGCATCATTCAAAGTTAATTCAACTAGTTGGCCTCACTTTGTTTATATTTCTGTTCTGAAAAAATTGAGTTTAAATCAGATTTTGAAATATGACATCATATTTGAATATACTAGCAGGGATGACTTATACTGATTTCCTTGATCAAGTGGAAACAATTTTCTGCATAAGAATAACCACCTCCCCGCCAACACCCACCTGTCGACTCTCAGTTTTCTCACACGTGACCTTCTGCACATTAGGTTTGTTTTAAGTCAGGCCCACCTGCGCACAGCCCTCAGATGGTCAGAACGTCTTGGAATTAAAAAACAAAATATTCACTGAGGTCTAGAGATTTAGTATCCCAAGAGAACTTATTAAGACTTCAGAATATTCCAGGGAAATGCCAGACTTTCTGGAAAACACCTGGAGAACTTCTTTCTCCAGGACCAAATGCCAGTACTGGTTAAAAAAAAAAAATCAACTAAAAACACTATCAAGGCAAGCAGTGCAAAAAATGTACACTTGTGGGAGGAAACTGTTGATTTCATGTAAGAAGAGTAAAAGTGTCCATTTGGGCTTCAGTGTGAGGTGCATGTATGCACATGGGCAAATATTTTTGTTAAAAATGCCCTGTTATTGTCACACATGTTTGGTAAGAAAAATAATGAAATGGGTTTCCTTAGGAATTATGAGAAAAGATACACGTTGTGTGCAGTTATCCTAAAAATAGCAAGAAAGATACTGTTACGAGCGGAACCACCTTTTTTTTGGAGGGTGAACATTATTCCTATTACAAATATTCACATATAGGCTTGTAGAAGAAGAAAAAGACAAACGAGGAGTCCAAATCCTACTCTTTTATTAATACTAGGAAAGCTCAGTGTGGGCTAACTAGAACAGAGCTTGTCAAACAATCTTTGATGAAGGACCAGATGTTTTGTCCTTAATCCATATTTTTTGCATGGAAACTTTGGTAAAATACTATAAAGACAAATCAGTAGGAAAACAATCACATGCTTGGATATCACAAAAATGTCAAATTGCTATAAAAGTTTCTAAATGTATCCCATAGTGGACCAGCGACACACACTCGACAGGCCAGCAGTGGCTTGGAGCCCACGGTCTGCATAGCATGGGGTCAGAGAGCAAAGATCCATGGGACAGGTGATACAAGGCAAGCTAGAAAAAAGGCCTAGAGAGTATAAGGCATGTGTTTACTAAGCGATCGTCTGAGCAGGCAAACTCATGGGACCAAGCCTGCCCCGGAAGACAATGAACGCTGCATCAGGGCCGCCTAATGCGTTATGTCTTCAGGGCAGCATTGTGAAGCTGGATCTTTTTGGATTATCTTTTAGACCCAGAGAGAATGTCTAGCTAAGCAGGCAGAGAAGACCATAAGCCCAAATGCTGTCACTCACTTGTTTACTATCCTGGGCAAGTCTCAGTTGTTGAATGGAAAGAACAGGGAACGACCACAGGTGTGGGCTTTACAGAATCCATGCTAAGTTATACTTCTTGTGCCCAGACTGCAGGTTCACTGTGAAAAGGGAAGAGTAAGAGAGAGAACCGGGTTTTGTGGGGAATGGGTTCTGCGGGCATGAGAAGCACATGGCACGTTCCTGGGACAGGAATTGCTTTTTGAATGTGACGCCTTGGCCTCCTCTTCTCTTCCAGACTTCCTCCCTACTGGAGTCTTTAATCTAGAAAATGAGGAGGCTGACTTAGATTTTGGAGAGCTTCTGAAAATACCAACATCCAGACCCCACCCAGACCAATTCAATCCACACTATAGGGGTTAGGACTGGATTCCCGTATTTTTCAAACTGTCCTGATAACTCCTGTCTGCAGCCAAGGCTGGGGATGGCAGGTTTTCGTGGTCTCTAGTGTCTCATTCCATTTTAAAATAGGGGTGTGGGGATGTGGGAGGGTGTAAGGAAGCAGCAGCTGCAGTATTTCCTTATACACTGCTTTGCTTTGGGACGGCTCTTTCCTAAACAGCAAAGTAAATATTATGTGGTGAAGTCAAAACAAGCAACCTGTATCCTCACTGCTGGCCCAGCCTACCTCCGTCTCATATCAGTTTCCTCCTCTGTGGGAGGGACAAGCACCACTGTGGTTCTCCCTTTGAGAGTTTGGGGAAGGACAGGGACAAGAACAATAAGAAAGTATTTGCCAAGGTGGAAGGATTCAAAATGCTATGCAGCAATTCCCTCTATTACTCAGATGAAGAAACTGCTTTTTCATGGACCTTGTCAAAGATCAAGGAAACTCAACACAATCTTCGAAAATGAAGGTGCGGCCACTTGCCCTGCACTTACCAGTGGTCACACTGGTCTGTGTTCACTGTAGAGATAACTCTAATTCAAGATGGCATAGCATAAGTGGTTAAGAATACAGATGTTGGAGCCGGATTACCTGAGTTCAAATCTTACTTCTGGCACATACAGGCTTGGTGACCTTAACTTCTCTGTGCCTGTGTGCTGACTTGTAAAATGGGGATAATGTTCTTATTGATTTCACAAAGTGTTGTGAGGATTAAATGACAAAATACATGTAAAGTTCAAAGAACATCTCCTGGCATCTATATATGCTCAGTAAGTCCTTGGCATATGTGTATT
This sequence comes from Colobus angolensis palliatus, assembly GCF_000951035.1. Taxonomy (NCBI): domain Eukaryota; kingdom Metazoa; phylum Chordata; class Mammalia; order Primates; family Cercopithecidae; genus Colobus; species Colobus angolensis. The sequence goes on along the minus strand of NW_012116254.1, from coordinate 1,545,064 downwards.
GAGCCAAAAGCGGGGTGAACATGCATTACCACAAACTCCAGTTGAGAGTCTAATGAGGCTCAGTGCCCTGGAAAATCCAGAGCTTCAATTTTACTCCTTTGTTTCTTTCTTTTTTCTTTCGAGACGGAGTCTTGCTCTGTCATCAGGCTGGAGTGCAGTGGCACGTTCTTGGCTCACTGCAACCTCTGCCTCTTGGGTTCAAGCTATTCTTCTGCCTCAGCCTCCCGAGTGGCTGGGACTACAGGCGTGCACCACCAGGCCCAGCTAGTTTTTATATTTTTAGTAGAGACGAAGTTTCACCATGCTGGCTAGGATGGTCTCGATCTCTTTACCTCATGATCCCCCCGCCTCAGCCTCCCAAAGTGTTGGTATTACAGTCGAGAGCCACCGCACCCTGCCCAATTTTACTCTTTCTAAGTGTTGATGCTGATCCTGTAGACAGCTGATGTCCATTCAGAGTTGAGTCAGATAGTGGTGGTTTTGTTCTGAAAAACATGATCAACCCTAGAAGAACAAGCAACGTGGGAACTCAGACATTCCCTTTTACAAAATAAAAGAGCTGTCGGAGACTCTAACTCCCCACTTGCCTCCCATTTCCCAGTGTAGGAATGCCCAAATGTAGCAATCCAATACACAGACCCTCGTTGAAACGTAAGCTGCTGTCACAGCCCCTGCCCTGCTTCAGCCTTCCTTTTCTGTTGAGAGATAAGCACAGCCAGGATTTCTCTCTATGCAGAAACTCCACAATCACACCTTCCTAAAAAGTAGCTTCTCCTCACAGAATACTTGGGGATTTTGCATTAAAACTTCTAGGTGAGGACCCATGGAACCCAGGATTGTTCTGCAGATGGTTGTGTCCTCTGATGATCTACGAGCAGGACTAATTGTGGGGGCTAAGGAAAGTGGAGTAAAGGTTCATTTGAGGAGGACTGAGCCTTCCTCCTCTGAACACTTAATCATTCTTACTCCAAGAATGAACACTGCACTTCTCGTGGGCCCTCATTTTGGTTAACAGCATCCCAAATTCTCCAGCTACTGAGCAGCTGCTGGTCCACTGATTCTGCCACCAAACTTTTTGGCATTCATCTCCTCTGTGATACCCCCACGGTCCTCAGTCCACCTTCATTCCCCACTACTCCTCGTACGGATCAACAGCACAGGCTGAGTGCTGGATGCCCTTTTGGTTTCATCATGCCTTCTACCCATTGAGGAACCTTCATCCATCACGGTTCTGACTCTTCTCTGCCCTCAAATCTTCAGTGCCTCCCATTGTCTTAGGATGGATTCCAAAAATCCAAATTCTGTTTCCTGATTCAGACAAATCAACTAAAACATGATACATTAAAAATGATCAGAAAAGTCTGAATATGGACTGGGTATTTGAAAACATTTAAAAATTACTGGTAATTTTCATAGATGTGATAATGGCATTCTGATTGTTCTTAAGAAGCCCTTATTTGTTAGATAAGTTAATTAAATTATTTATCAGTGAAATAACATAATGACTGGGATTTGTTTTAAAGTATAGCCCCAAATAATTAAAATTAAAAACCAAAGTCGATGAGAGTATAGACAAGTTTGGAAAATGGTAACTATTGTGAAAGCTCTTCCAGTGGCACGCTGGGGAGCAGAGCTGACTGTCAAAGACTTTGCCAACAGGTGGCTAAACCACTGATAGCTTAAAATTGGTCATGACGGAGATATTTACACAACAGAACTTACCAAATGCTACAAATGTGGGCTTTGTTAGCAGCATACCATTGAAACTGGGTAACAGGTACATGAGTTTATTACATTATGCTAACTTTTGTGTAAATTTGAAAACTTAAATAATAGTTAAATTTTAAGTCCAATTTAATTTTTGGACTTTTTTAAAAAAACTATTATTTCATTTTCAAGACGTTTAAGACCTGAAATTTGGTCCCATTTTAATTTGCATATAATTTCCCACCATGGTCTCCTCTGAGGCTCCGCAATTAAATCACTGCAAGCCTTCAGATATACCCAAGCACCGCATTGTGGTCTCAGCCTTCATCCACACTTCACCTGCTCTGGAATAAGTCCACCGCCTCACTTTCTTCTCACCCACCCTGGCAGGTACAACAACACCTCTGCCGGGAAGACTTCCCTGCTTGTTCCATAGACATATAATTTCTTCTACATCTGAATTTTTAATTAATTTATTCTGCACTTCTCTAGTGGAAGAAAACAATACCTCACTGTGCATTTCAGGCATACAAGGCTACCTTCACATGCATTGTCTCATCGATGCCCATACTCTCTGTGAAATAAGCTGCACAACTCCTTTGCTTAATAAAGTAAATCAAGATGAAAGACATTAGGTAACTTCATTAGGGTCACAAAGCTAATACTGGTGGTAGAACATTCCAGAACTGTCAACATCTGGGGAAGGGTCTGTGCATAGGTGGGAGCGCCACAGAAAGGTCTTCCATGGATGCCCGTTGAATGAAATGGCAACTAAGTGACTGAAAGTTCTGTTTTCTCTGGACTAAAACATGTTTTCCTGTGTGTTCTGGTTTACTGTCTTCTCACCTTCCACCACAGCGTGCCCTTGACCATAGTAGCAATTGACATTTTAGAAACTCATTAAAAATAGCCACCCTTCATAGGCAGCCACTACACTTGCCCTGCACTTGAAATAATACTCCATTTTTCCTAAAGGAAGTATCCTATTCTCTGAGACAACAGAGGATTTATGTAGCAGGTGAGGATCAAATCCTTTAGTCTGTGCTTTCCTTGTGGGGGACGTTCTTTGTCACATCACTGTTCTGACACGGTGGCTGGGCATGCAGGACATGCATCTGAATTTCGTGCCCATGCTATGGCTATCTCCTTACCACATCCCCCACCTCGTAAGCATGCGCACAAGCATGTGGGCATCACCCACGGGCACTTTGCTGCAAAGTTTAAGCAGCCTGCACATTCTTGTAGGAACTGAGAAATAAAAGTAAATAAATAAATAAATGCCAAGAAGCCTTGGATGCTCTTTGTATCCTGGATGAAGGCACTGGATCCCAGCATTTGCCTTGAATTGCTCCTGGAGATCTCAAACTGCAAAAGGAATGGGATGTCCAGCAAGAGGGGACTAGTAAATGAATGATGGTACTAACAACTAGTGCAAGTATGGCTAGCTGCTAGATTTTCCAGTGTTGTGGAAAGCATGCAAACCAACAAAAAATAAGGTAACAAAAAAGCATATAAAATATGACCATTAAAAAAAAATAGATGTGTGTGTCTATGTAGAACAAAGATTGGAAGACTACACGCCAAAACGTCATTGTGTATGTTTCTGAGGTGAAATAATAGGGTATTTTCTTTCTTATGGTTTTCTGTATATTCCAAATTTCTACAATAGACACTTACAACTTTTATATTAGAGGAAAAAAAGAAAGAAAGAAAAATGCAGAGGAAAGCATATAGTTATTGGGCTTTTACTCAAGAGAATTAAATGTCAGCTCTTATTCCTCTTAGGAATGGAGGGGACTGGTCCGACAAAAGGAAGTGAGGGTTCTCATTTCCAATAACCCAAAGGCTTAGAAAGGAGGGTACTCAAGTGTGTCTGTTGCTTCAAAAGGCAAGAACAGGATGTTAGAAAGTAAAAGGAGATGTGTTTGGAGGTAGAAGAGTCAGGGTGGGTTAGGTGTGAATTTGAGAAGCTTTTCCATCTGTGCCTTTAAACCTTGCTGAGAATAGTACCCGCCTACCAGCACCAGGCCTGACTCTAGGAGAAGCTCACCAGCCTCTGGGGAGACCACCCCCCGCTAAAACATAATACCTTAGAAAAATGGCCTGAAAGTTATGTGTTTATTTCCAGGAATGAGCATGGCATTTTTAGTAACCAATAACCATGAGAAGAAAGGCAGATACTCACGTCCTTACCTTCCTCTTCTCTATCTGGATGCGGAGAGAAGACAGAGACAAATGAACAGAAAAGCCGACTCTACACACATTCAAAATCATCGAAGATTTTGTAACTATCTTCCTTAAGAGTCTAAAGCAGGAACAAGCATCAAGAAAAACAAACAGAAAACCTCTACATTCAAGCGGTAAGTGGGCACCATGCAAAAGCTGAGAGGACAGATAGTTATCCCTGGGAGGGGTCCTCAGGGAGTCCCCTCCTGCCAGTCAATGATGGGTCCTGGAGGGGAACACACCCATGAATAATTGTGTGGGACTCAGTTTCATCTAAAACCCAAAGAGAGAAGGGGAAAAATAACAACAGAAGCCAGCAGTTTGGTGCAGTGGGGCTGGAGGGGGCAGTGCAAAGCCTGCGGACAGCTTTCTGTTTCTGTTTTAAAAAGCACCCAAAAGGGTGGTGTTGACCAGAGACACATGTGAGCCTTTCACTAGAGAATTAACTTTGATCTGGGCATTACACCCTGGCCACAAGTTTCCCAGGACTTCCTGGCCTCAAGAACAGGCATCCTGAGGAGTGAAAAATATGTATTTATGCTTCTAGCCTCAGGGGGATGATACACAAATGGAATAACATGGAAGGGCTGAACAGAACCAGAGGAGCAAGCCATCTGCACTGGAAGCTGTGGGGCTGGCTGTGGGGGAGCCTGGGAGCTGCCTTTCTAGGATCATGCTCTCAAATGTTATGCACGAACCTTAAATATATCTTTAAATTCTCCTTCACTGGAAAGTTCGCTCTATTAGTTTAAATCTAGTATCGAAAAGTGTCGCTCAACAAACATGGACAGAACGTGTTCAGCTCAGAAGCAAACCATGCCGAAAGCACGCATTCACACACAACTCCGATAAACTCAGTCTCTACCAGCTGTCCTTCTCAAGCAGTAAAACGGCACCACACAATTTTCTTTAATGTTATAAATTTTCAGATTAAAACAAAATAATTAGCTGGCATTGCCACCATGTATGAGCGTAGGTGCAGAGGTGAGTGGGGTAGGTGGTAAATGTGGATTTTCTTTTGTTTTTGTTTCACATTCCCTTAGCCAAACTGGAAGTTTGCGTAAACATGTGAATAAGTAATTAATTAACAGTTTTCAATGGTTGACAAAAAAGGCTTACTGACCACATCTGTCTAAAAACTCACTACTTTCCAGACAGGAGGATCAACAAGATGGGATGACAACACCCCACACTGGTGTGTGAATCCATCTTTGATTCCCACCAATGAAGCCCTTGATTCTGTTAATTCTCTTCCTCTGGCCTCCCACTGTCACCTGTTTCTAGCTCTCTGTGTGATCTGGGGCCACTGTGCATCAGGACTGGGTCCTCAGGTTCCTCAGCAGCGAGAGGGTACGCACAGGATGTGGCTCACCTGGGAGAAGGGTAGGGAGGGTGCAGTGGGCTCCTGGATGTGAAACGCCTTTAAAGAAGAAAACGTGCCCAAATGTATGAAACTCCTGCAATTAGAAAAGTATTTGCTGACCCCTGGAAGTTCACTGCCATTAGCTATAATGTATTTTCCCACAAAGGTACAGCACTGAGACCTTGAGGCAGGCACTGAGCTGAAGGGTGACAGAAAGTTTCATTTTGCAAGGGGGACAGGGCAAGGGCCGAGTCCCCTAATGATCACCTTTAGATTTATCTTTCTTTATATATACGTTCTACCTATACTGGGCTCTGTGGGAGCAAACAAGGGCTTTTGTATAGCTGAGATTTGTATGTGTCTTGGTATTTATATGTTTGGGTGTAGACTCCTTTTCCAGAGACAGGGAGGATGATGTCCATCTTCACCCCTGCAAAAAAGTCTCCAGAAAACCCTTGCCTACACCCTCACACAGTTTGCCCATAGTAACCTCCAAACACCATTCTGGCCAGAGATAACAGCGGCCCATTTCCTGACCAAGATCAGCCAACCTCAACTGTCTGCCTCTGCAGGAGTCTGAGATTAACTTGGCTGTCAGGCCTTGACTGTGAGGCATTTGCCGCAAAGATTACAGAAATGTGAGTGTCCTGTCCAAAAAGAGAAATACAGGGGAGAACCCCAACCCCATCCCACCCTCTGCCACCTTTGGTTTAACCCTTTCCTAAGCTGAATCCCCAACACTTAACATTCTGAGCATCTTGATCTCTATATATTTTTCCACTATGCAATATTAGGAATGAAAGAGCCAAAGAGGTGGTTTTGTCCATGCTGGAATGAAAGGAGCCGGAGGAGGAGAGAAAGCTACCAGGTCATTCTCACAGTTAGCATTTCCAGGGAAAGAAGCTAGAAATCCAAGGTTGGGATTTCTGTCCTGGCCCCAAGAGTGCTTGTTGACCACCAAACTGTGAAGCATTTCACTCTTCCAAACTTCATAAGAGCATCAGTGGAACTTACCTGTGGCTGAAATCCTTTGAGGTCACTGGCTGCAAGGTCACTGGCTGTGAGAAGCTGGAAAAAAACAAAGAAATTTTCTCAGTGACACTCTTCAGTTTGCATACAGTATCCCCATGACAACTGACCAGCAATGGACTTACCATAGCCTGGATGAGAGCTACAGAAGTGGGATTGCAGAAGACAAATGTGAGATTCCTGGACTGGGAATCTAGGCTCAATGGCCTTGCCACTTTGTGCTCCATCTCTGACTTCATCACCTCTCTCTTGCTGCTCTCTCTAAATTATTTCTATGTGCTATCAGTTCTTCAGAGGCTCTTAAATTAGGAACCATGGGCTATGGATGGAGTTCATCAGGTCCATGGCTCCCTGAAATTGTAAGTATGTGTGAATCTATAGATGTATATATTTCCTTAGAGAGAGGGGCCCTGGCTTTCTTCCTGCTATCAAAGTGGTCTGTGATACAAGACTTACTGCTTAAGAAACAAAGGTCCATCTCCTCTAAGAGGGTTTTTCCTTCCTTCCTTCCTTCCTTCCTTCCTTCCTTCCTTCCTTCCTTCCTTCCTTCCTTCCTTCCTTCCTTCCTTCCTTCCTTCCTTCCTTCCTTCCTTCCTTCCTTCCTTCCTTCCTTCCTTTCCTTCCTTCCTTTCTTCCCTCCCTCCCTCTCTCTCTTTCTTAATGGAGTTTCACTCTTGTTGCCCAGGCTGGAGTACAGTGGCATGATCTCAGCTCACCGCAACCTCTGCCTCCCAGGTTCAAGCGATTCTCCTGCCTCAGCCTCCCAAGTAGCTGGGATTACAGGTGCCTGCAACCATGCTCAGCTAATTTTTGTATTTTTAGTAGAGACAGGGTTTCTCCATGTTGGTCAGGTTGGTCTCGAACTCTCGACCTCAGGTAATATGCCTGCCTTGACTTCCCAAAGTGTTGGGATTACAGGCGTGAGCCACTGTGCCCGACTGTTTTTACTTTCTTTAAAAAAAAAAAAATGAGCTCAGTAAAAATGACTCTCTCCTCTTCACAGCTACATGTGACTCACTTTCCCTTTGTCATATGCTGCCTATGATTTTATACACTATTTAGGTTTTTATCATTTATGCTTCAAACAATCATACACAACATAAAAGAATAAGAGTCAGTTATATGGACTTTCTGCACCTCTGTGTTTAATCAATATTAAAGACTAAAGTTAAGGTTTTAAATATTTTTGCATCCTTTCCAGGGTTTTGCACAAAAAAAGTTAAATAAAAATATATGATTAATTAGTAAAATAATCGCATTCTTATAATACATGCTGGGAAAGTGTAAGATAAAGAGAAAAAGGGCAGATGCTTATTTTGATTCAAGGAGGGTGACTGCTAGCTTTGTTAGGCCTGGAGAGCATTTGTGAAAAATAGGAACGACTTCACGTTTGCTGTAACAATGTTTTGTTTGGGTCAAGAAAGAGAAGAAGTCATGCTGAGCCCCAGGGCCTCCAGCCTTCAGAAAAGCTCAACTGGATTTTTTAGCTTCCTTAAATGACTGCCAAAAATGGTGCTTAAGTGATGTTGAAGCTAGGATCCAGCAGAAGAGAGGTGGAGAAGGTAAACACTTTGCTGTTCCCCACCCCATCCTGCAGGCTAGATTCCCCTTGTGGAAGGTGTCTTGGTGGCAGGCAGCACCATCCTGGTGGAGAGCTGGTTTGACCCCTCTGATTGTCATGAAACAGCCAAGCCACAACCCATTAGGCCACTTGCTAGGAATTAAGGGTGAAATGTAATGATAGACTTAGTCCCTGCCTTCAAGGAACCTAGAGTTTGGTGGAAGAATCAGATATGCAGACACGTGTACATCAGTGGGAGCAGAGTGTAGTCGAGTGTGAGCATCAAACTGGGGAAATGAAGCAAGAGCAGTCAGGGTGGGCTTGTTGAAATAAGATGGAGCTTGCATTTGGCCTTGAATTCACTGGAAAGGTGGTAGGGCAAGGCACTTCAGGTGGGAGCAGGTGCAAGAGCAAAGATGTGAAAAAGGAAATTGCCAATCCTAACACACCTCCATTTGCATCTGTTAAGTGCCAGCCATAGCCTACCTTAAGGAGAAAGGTAGGGAATTAGGATACATTGAGGATCACCTGGGTGGCTGGCATTCTAGGTGCTGCTTTATGTAATTTTTCATTTTTAATATTCACAACTGCTCCATGAGACAGAAGGTACCTCCTCTTTTCTGATGGGAAAATTGAGACTTATGGAAGCTAAGTAACATTTTCTAGGTTTCATAGCCAGTACATGTATTTGGGATTTAAATCCCCAACTGTATTTTCCCAAAGCTCATGCTTTTTCTGCTATAATAAAATGCCTCTGAATTATAGCACACCGGAGACCATTTGTTGAGATGTGGCACAGGAAAAAAGCTGAGTGCCAGAATATTAGTCAAATGAGCCACAGAAAGTAACATAAAACATGCATCCCCATGAACGACCCTTAACTAACTCTTCCTTGCAGAAATGCTTGTATTTAATTGATAATGACCATTTACTCATCTGAGTTTATCAGTAAACCTTTACCTTTAGCTTGAGCTGGGCACAACATTGGGATAGAGCTGGAAAGGAGGGAAAATAAAAGGCTGGGATGAGGTACGGGCATGAGAGTGACCTGTGCAGGAACATGTCCACCAACATATGTTAGCACATTAGATTCAGAGCTCAAATTCTTCAGACCCTGGGCGTGCAGAAGGCAGAGATCTTCCTAGTTTTGTTTCGTGCTGTTGTATGTATTTTTACTCGTCTATTTTTCACCTAACAAGAACATGCCCAACAAGACCCTGTCTAAAAAGACTATGGCTTCTATCTTATGTAAATTTTGCATACCTCAACGTGTTAAGAAGAGTCTGGACATACAATTAGTCACTAAATAACCTGTTTGTCGAATGACTTAAAAGGAAAGTGGAAATATTGTCAGCCCAGAGGTGAGGACCAGAATACTTAAATTGCTGAGCCTAGAGAACAGAAGTGTGAGAGGCAGGCTAAAGATATCTTCCAAGCCAACAAAAGGAAACAGCACTCAGTGCCTAGCACATTTGCTGTGTGAAGCAGGCACTCAAATAATTGAATGAGTTAATCAACTCAGGCACTGGGGACAAGCTCTTCTCCAGCCGCTACAGGTTTTACTAGAAGAATATTGGGTGCTGCTTCAGTGTAGAAATTGGAGGTTAAATTTAAGGAAGAACAGTATAAAAGGGAAAGAAGCTGAATGGTGAATAAATCCATCACCAGGGAGGGATCAGGGTCTCACCCCTTGCTCTGGTTGAAACAGTAAAATGTTAAATGGACCCATCCCAGTTCAGATGCGTTACCACATCTGATGATGTGTGGGAGGATGCAGGGATATAATGTCAGGGATGGAACTCAAATAACTGCTATCTGGATTCCTTTACTTGGGATATTTGGAACGTTTAACTCACAAACTAGCATGCATTGAAGGTGTTATCTGATCTGGGAAACAACCAAAGGCAAGGTTTGTGACATCTCCTCGCAATGAGTCCTGAAAACGGTATGTACAACAGTGTGTCTTTCCTCACCATTACGCCATGACCCCTTGCTTTTCTGGCCTTCTGCCTTCTTGGTCTTTCTGAGTTCTAACCACGCTCTAACCAAATGCATGGACTGTTGGGTCAAACATAGGCCCTGCATCTTGAGCACTCCCCTTTTCAAAGCAGATTACTTCCCGTAAGTCTACAAATTCCACACCAAGGGATGGAGAAACAGCTGAATGTCAGGCACTAATATTTGGTGCTCAAGTATGGATTAGAAATAAAGGAACAGATCACAGACCACCTACATCAGGATATTGCAAAAGAGTTCCATTCTTAGTGTCAGGGCCTGGGGGAGGCAGTTGGAGGCCCCTGGAGAAGAGGAGAAAATCAATGTGTCCCCAGTGGGCTCAGGAGCCACCTCTGCTGGGAAACTGGGGTGAGAAAATGTGTAGACAAAGCGCCCACACTGTGCCTGTCTCTCTACCTTCACTCAGAGTGGCTCTGCTTTTCCCTGGTTCTTGTATGCGATTTCAGTTGAAAACCAATGTTTGGTACTAAAACATACCTTAAAACTCCAGACTAAGTCCTTATTTTGCAGAAGAAGCTGATAAGTGACATTTTCAAGATCACACTGCTAGTTAACAATGGGATTGGTCGAGTCTGCTAACCCGAGCACCTCTGCAGAAACCTCCACTAGAGATTATATCTGTCCAGTCCATCACTGACAACCAGACATAACCGGCTGCTGATTTCTACCCTAAAGCTGGGATAGATTTGCTCAGAAATCCAGGGGAAATTGAAGCATGGGGAGGAAGTATACATGTCCCTCCTCAAAGTCACTGCCTTGAAAAGCGCACGTTCCAGACCCTTCTCTACTGCCTCCCCTGCTTGAACCCTATCTCCACTCCGTCCCATTGGGAAACAGTTCATTGCTCATGGTAGCCTTGCTGTGTCGGGGAGTGGGGACTGGCGGGGATCCAAGACAGGGAGGCAGAGAGGGAGGAAAATGAAATCTGCCATGGCCCTGGGGACTCCAATCAGGCTGAAGTTAACGAAAAGGATCCTGTCTTTTCCCAGAATGGCTAAATGTCTGTACCGCTCCCAGCTAGAGGGTCGACAGGGTGTGCAGGGTGGAGAGGGCAGACAGAATTACATTTAAAAGGCAAAGGAAGGAGAAAATTCTTTCATCTCCCTGGTGGAGCCCGGCAGTGTTCCTGGGGCCCTGCTCAGAACAATCTCATTCCTAACACGTCTTGCTGCTCTCTGGAACAGTCCACATTCAAAATACTAGGAGGATGACCCTGCCTTCCATTTTTGAGAAACTGCAGTTTCTTTCTTGGCATAAATTCATGTTGCTTTCTTATTTTCTCTCTCTATCTCTCTGAGCTTGAGGGGAGGGGTGGAGAACAAGGAGAATTGAAGGGAGATGAAGGATGCTGTGGGGCCCTAAGGAGGCGAGAGTGGAAATCCCTTCAGCTTCCTAAGCAGCGACATTCTGCTCCCTGGTCTTTTTCAAACTCTGTTCTCTGAATGGGATTCTCTCTTTGTATCTCCCACCCAAAATTACCCATGGTACAGCTGCATCCAGCATTCCCTTGTGACCTCTGCAAGTCTAAAGCTGTCCCTTTAAACAGCTGCCCTCCTCCCTACAAATGTCTATAGCTTCTAAACTTTCACACAGGAGGGGAGGAGGTGACTCCCTTTTTTCCCCTCTGTCCTCCTGCCCCAGCAACAAACGTCATGTCCCCTCTGCTGGCCCTTTATCAAAAATGCATACTCCACCTGGATAGAGTGGGGCCTCACATATCTGCACCAATTGCTCTGGCTGAATGCAGATGCTTGCATCGGGAAGGGGGACACTGACACAAAAGGCAGGGTGTGGGTCATGCTGAACATCTGGCCAGAAGGATCTTATGCAGCTGGACAAGCTGAAGACTGGTGGTCCTGGGGATACTCCAAGTCATTTGCTCTTCCCAGATATCTCCTTTCTTATGGGCCAAAGCAAAAGATGCTGGCACATGAATGGACAGATGGATTGATGAATAGGTAGCTAGGTAGGTAGGTAAAGAAACAGAGTGAAGCTGGCCTTGAGGACAGCAAATGATCCATTTACAAATTTACCCTCAAATGTACCAGCCTTTCATTTAGTAAGCCTTCTCCTTCACCTCTACTGTTTTCAATCTGCCCTCATTTCTATTTCCAATGTAGGAAATGAAACTTTTTTTCTCCCTCTTTATTTTGTAAAGTGTTACTCACTTCTTACTTTGGCTCTAGAATGGAAGTTGAACTCAGGCCCACCCCAACCCTTCAACCCATAAAAAAAGTTCAGGACAGCCTACGGGTAAGGAAAATTGTTCCAGCAAGCTGAGGCAAACATCTAATCATATGTGTGCTGGGGGCTGCTTGAGATGAACTAGCCCCACACTCTCCATTGTAAAAGGCAACTGAGGCACAGAAAGAAAAAGTGACTTACCCAGTGAAAAATCAGAAACAAAAAATCTAACTGTATGTATGCAATCTAAAGAAAGTTTCTAATATCCAGCCATACTGGGTACTGGGGACTCTGAAACAGGCAGGAAGAATTGTCAGATATGTCGGGGGTCAAGACAGAGAAAAGGAAAGGGGTCTACGGAGGGCTTCTACCGAGCAAAGCGTTCTGAAATGACCAACCATGAAGGAGACCACAAATCCATTGGGATCACAGAAGGAAATCTGGAAACTGGAAAATAAGGTAGGTAAAATGGAACCAATAGGTTGCCACTCTTTCCAAGGATAAGTGAAACACTGTCATACAAAAGAGCACTGGACTCAGAGGGGAAAAAAAAGACTTGAGTCATAGCCCTGGTTCTGCAGCAACTCAATATGGGATCTGTCATGGGATCATTTACCTATGCAGGTCTCATTTTACCACCTATGAAATGAATGCCATTTTCGCTTTGGCCCTACCCTGCCAGCACCCTAAAGCATCCCTGTCACCTCAAGGCTGGAGAAAAGATGGAAGGGCACTATCTCCTCTATCCCTTCAAAATACACACCTCTAAGAGCTTGTTTACACTTTGTGGAAGAATTTCTACTAATAACCAGAAGGTCAGAGGAGAGGACAATGAGACAGTCTTGTACTATGGATCTGTTATTGGCTTACAAATAGGAATTTGGACAGATGGCCACTCAGATTGCTACAGGAGTTCCCCATTCCAGTGAGGCTGAAGTCAAATCCACACCCTAACTAACAGTAAACAATCTTCCAATTCAAAAGGCATTAGTTCTAATGGCCAAGGCATTGGAGTAGGGGTGGCACTGGATGGGTAGTGTAGAGATAGAGAGGCTCATTTCCTACCAGCCTAAGAAGCAAGTTATATACTCAAAATTGCCATCCTAGCTGAACTGTGTCCTTTTGCTAAATGCTCTCAGCCTCATGAAATTTTAAAGGTTAAACCTGAAATCACTGACACCTACAGTCTTAATTTTAGGCTCCCTTCCTAAAGAGCAACAAGGATGACTAATAATAACTTTGTACATAATTCCAAGCAAGCCTGGTCTTGATTGCTTATATTTTTCTTTTATTGCTTCTTTAAATGATGGGGTTCTAATATTTACAGGTGAGATCTTTAACAAAATCCTCCAGATATGGAGCCAAAAGAGCTTTTATATATATTTTTAAAGACTCCATGTGTAATCTTGGCACATACAACTCATGCTCTTACAGTGGGGTGTACATTTGCTTGCTGTCCAAGTCGTAGCTATTTCAACTTCTGGGTGGAAATGTCTTTTATCCTCCACCTTTCAGATTAGAGCAATAACTAGAGACCACATGAAAGACGAGACCTCCGAATGCCCTGATCTAGACTCACTAAGATGATGAGTCTTGTTTTATGTTGAACTTAATAAACTCAAAGAAACTTATTTGAACTTAATGAACCTACAGAAGTTTGTTCCACCCTTTTAAAACTTGACATAGAATTTTTTTTAGATTCAAGAAAACTGGATTTTATGTAGGGCATCTTCTGTGGTTATGGGTGAGAAGTTTACATAGGATAAATCTGGTAGAAACTGGTGACACGGACGTTAATATCAGCATTTATTAATCATTTCAGTCAAAAGTGGTTCAAGAGACTAAAGTAGCCTCTGGGGTTCATTCAGGATTAGTAGGTGATAGAATGTATTTGAGCCTGGCTTGGCTAGCTCATATTCTTTTTCACTACATCATAATATCTTATGAGCCTCTGGCTATCTTGGGTATGTATGCTGTTGGGAGCTCTATCAGGTTGTCCATGATGTGTCTGACATTCTGAAATGAATCATGAATAAGAAATTCACTTTGGGAGGCCGAGGCGGGCAGATCATGAGGTCAGGAGATTAAGACTATCCTGGCTAACACGGTGAAACCCCATTTCTACTAAAAA
>NW_012116254.1:1529734-1530201 GCF_000951035.1 Colobus angolensis palliatus | reverse complement strand
TTTAACAGAGAAGGATACTACATACATGAGAAAGTCATTCTCAGTGTTAACAGAATTTACCTGTGGAAAGAGAATTAAGCAGTTTATCTCTTTAAAGATGCTAAGATAGTCTTCTCCTACTAGGAGTGGATTGAACACACGACCAGACCTCATTTTAAGACCACACTGCCTTTAATATGTGCATGAGTTACTCATGGGGAAAATGCCTTCCCTTCCTTTCTTTATACTTCTTCTTTTTTTTTTTTTAGATGGATTCTCACACTGTTACCCGGGCTGGGGTGCAATCGCGCGATCTCAGCTCACTGCAACCTCTGCCTCCCAGGTTCAAGCGATTCTCCTGCCTCAGCCTCCCGAGTAGCTGGGATTACAGGCGCCTGCAACCATGCTCAGCTAATTTTTGTATTTTTAGTAGAGACAGGGTTTCTCCATGTTGGTCAGGTTGGTCTCGAACTCTCGACCTCAGGTAA
>NW_012116254.1:1433593-1529349 GCF_000951035.1 Colobus angolensis palliatus | reverse complement strand
CTGCCTCCAGGGTTCAAGCGATTCTCATGCCTCAGCGTCCCAAGTAGCTGGGATTACAGGCATGTGCCAACACGCCTGGCTAATTTTACATTTTTAGTAGAGATGGGGTTTTACCACGTTGGCCAGGCTGGTCTTGAACTCCTGACCTCAGGTGATCTGCCCACCTTGACCTCCCAAAGTGCTGGGATTACAGGCATGAGTCACCCCACCTGGCCAACCTTTCTTTATACTTTTTGCAGGCAGTATGCCTGCTCTCTTCATCTGAAGTTCTGCAAGCTACACGCTTTGGAAAGAACAACTAATATAAGAAGAGGAAAAAGCTAAAGGTATGTTGCTTCTCAGGAGCACAATCTGGGTTGTAGGTCCTTTCCTTCCAACAAAATTAAGAAATCACATTGCAAGCATCTGTGGGCTGTTTCCAAAGTCCGTAAAAAGTCAATAAAGGAGAATTCCCTCCTTGAACGTATGCCAAGCAAAGCTGGGTGCTGAGGGAATATCCACCCTCGCCTCCCTCTTCTCATCATTTACAGAATTTCTGCTTAGAACTGACCAGATGATCTGCTCACTTGGCCCAAGATAAATATCAAAGCTTTCTAATTCATCCCCTTGGTGAATCCCAGGAAACTGATTTAACCCCCTGGGCTCACTCAGTGGCAGAGAATGGGAAAGTCAGAAGGTGCTTGTTTCAGAGAGTATCTGAACACCAAAGTCAAAAGCTCTGCTCCTCAGCTTAGTGGAGCCAATTTGGCAGAGAATCTGGGTCCCTGGGCCAAAACTGGAGCAATTAATCATGATTACAGGTGGATATCTGAAAGGGATAAAGCCAGGCAGGACTCAATGAACTGAACCTTGTAGTTGCAGGTAGCCATAACTTCTATAATTGTAAACGTTGCAGGTAAAATAGTAGAATCTTCTCCAGAAAGCCCACCTTGAACTCTTGGCTATTATAATATGAAAAGTCACTATGATTTTTCAGGATCTTCATTTTTCCTGTTCTTCTGTCTCAGGACCTACTTTAGCCTGTTCTTATACCAGGTAGGTGCTTTACCTTCATTATCCATCTTAAACTTCACACTGTCAGTGCAAGACAGTATTATTTTCTCCAGTTTATAGTTGAACACACTGAGGCTCAAACTGCTTAAATAACTCACCTAAGGTTATGACAGCAAAAAGTGGCAGAACTGGAATTTGAACATAGCTCTGAATCATGGAAAGTCCAGTTCTCTGTCTTAGCCGTCCATGATCCCCTCGGGAATCCCTTCATGAAAGGTTGCTGTCTCCCTCCCTACTCTGCCAGGGAGGCAGCCTGGTCCCCAGGGACATTGGTACCACTGCCAGCCATGCCTCAGGTGACTCACCATGCAGGTAAAAATCAGACTTTCCATTAGCCCTATGCAGCCCCACGATGTAGGCATCTAAGGTATTGTCTCTGCCATCTTGATCTTCCCTTCAAATTTTTCTGAACTCAAGCTGACTTTGTTCAAAGGAGTTTCATTCCTAAATCTGGGTGACCAAAGGATTTTGTACTGTACACTGCTATGAACATTGTTAATTATCAATGAAAACTGCGCAATGAATTCGCAAGTCCTTCCGCAGATGGCCCTGCTCTTGCATTAGTGTTACTGGCATTGCAAATGCCAGGATTTGGTCCTGCCACTCCTTAGCACTGGGAACTCTTTGAGGACTGAGACAGCTGGCTGTTTTCAAAATGATTCTTCACCATTGAAGATACTCTGCAGAATCTGCCACAGCTTCTAAAGATGCTCTCAGTACATTAGGCAAACAAAACATCCTTGGAAAACAGGACCAGATTCTTCTCATGACAACTTCCAAGGAAGTCTGGCTCCTTGGCATGTATACTTCTTGGTCCTTTGTTAAAAATCTCCCTCTTGTGTTTCATACCTTCTGGAAACGGCTTCTGGAAACAGCTGTGTCACCAGTAACTCTCCTTTTCTGGGCTATGTATGTGTGTATTTGTGTCTCATACAATCCTGCCTCAACCAATCCATTTGCTAAAAATGATCTCTATGATGTCACTCTCAAGAACTCTGTGCTCATCTCACAGAGGTACCTGGAAATGAAGGTTTTCCTTATGCCAAAACATCTCAGTCAAATGTGGATTAGATCTCCCCAGACCTCTTCCCCAAACAAGATATCCTTTCATTGTTCTCCCTGGACTCACATGTATGCTTGACTCACAGTCCACCCATTTTTGGCCAAACCTGTCCAGAATTTCTGGCTGAGTCAGTTGGGGGATATCTCTCTATATATTGCCCACTGAGACTGAGCAAATGAATGTAACACACAGATGCTACATCAGCAGGACTGGAAGTAGCTGCGAAGTTAGTCTGAAAGCCCTTTAGTAATCACATGCTCAAACCCTTTATTTATAGCACAAATGAAGGGCCCACAGCAGGAACTGGCAATGTTCACTTTTGCAGACACACTCAGCAATTCACCAATAGTGCAACCTTGGGTAAGTCACATCCCTGCAGACCCTTAGTATTCCCCACCCCTAATGTGAAGAACTATGTACAATCCCTTCTGATCTGACAGCCTTTGAAACTGGACAGGCATGGATGGCCCTGACACTCACCCAAGGCATTATCAGGCTTCATACACCTTGTCTATTACCAAAGGGTGAGATTACCTAGAGTCCACTTGAGGAACGGATAACACAGCAAAAGTGGTGAAGTGGTAGGGCTCTTGACACAACAGGAGTTGGTAAAGCCTATCTGTATCTCTAGGAAGAGCCATGCCCTCATCTCTCACTGGTCTTTCAGAGAATAAGCGATTTCATGTTTTCTCCACAACCCTTTCTACTTAACTCTGGTTTTAATAAAGAACCCGGTATTCGTCAATTACACCACAATCGCTGTGCAACTATTCTCAGGATTACTGTTTTGTGCTTCACTTATAACTAGATAAGAAAAATTAGAGAACTCAGCTCTTTTGATAAAGAGAAATTCCAGATCTAGACAGTAGAGGTAAGAAAGGCTCATAATTTGGAGGGCATAAGAACCGTTGCTACACGGGGAGTTATACAAAGCAAGGGTGGCTCCAGGACATCAAGAAACATCAAGAACATCAAGAAAGTGGAAAACAATACCAACTTCTTTCCCCTCTCTTACCTTTGCCATATCGCAATGAAAGACATGTGCATGTTAACAGCAGTGGTCATTCTCTCTATTCACTCTAAGGCTTTCCTCAACCTCATAGGATATTAATAAGCATTCCAATAATAACTTACACAGCTATTTCCACATAAAATTTACAAGAGTTTAGAAATAGGGCTGCTTTTAATAAAGTATTTACCCTTTCAATCTATTGAGTGCAAAATGGCAGATATTCCTGATAATCAAGTAACAGGGAGTCTTGTCCTATTTCAAGATATAAAGCATCTTTAATACAACAAGAGTAGTAAGATATGAGATTGATAAAATTGCTTTACTCCCTCAACCTAGAAACATTTCGAAGGATGATCTCACTTAATCATCCCAACAATGAAAAACAGGAAGGGCTGGAAACTTCCCTGCTGGTTTGACAGATGGAGGAAATGAGGCAAAAAATCGGGCAGTGACTTGCCCAGGGACATGCTCTTGGCTTTCAAAGTCTTAGCATGGAAGGGATAATCCAGACCAGCCTTCCTCCAATGCAGGAATCCCCTTTTCCACCTTTTCTGACAGATGGGAGCCCAGCTTGAGCACTTTGGGGAAGTGGCACTTGCTATTTTAGTGATACAGCAATAGTCTTTAACAAGTTCTACCTTTACGCATTTGAAATGTGCCTTGCTGAAACTTGTCTCCCTAGTTCTAGGGAGCAGGAACTAACTGTTTGTCTTTTAACCTTCATGATCTTCCTGTGAAATAGGAAATGTGAACCTCATTCTACAGATTGAACAACAACAACAAAAAAAGATGAATTAAGCAACAGCTTCTAGTCCCCATGACTGAAGTTAGATCCAAACACCAAAACTAGAGGACTCATCCTCTCCCGCTGCTCCCCAGCCCTGCCCATAGGCACACACTACAGCCTGTTTATTCCAGTAGCCAGCCTCTGATCCATTTGATGACATGCCCAGGCAAAATATCCCAAGTGCTTTCAACTTTTTCTTCTTGAACATGGATCCCAATGCCATCACTCATCATCTAGCTTATAAAAGCCTTCTCCTCAATGTGGCAGGCAGATCTGAGTACACATTGCCAGTGAGAGTAACTATAACTAACCAGTCATGTGCTGGAAAATCTTCAACAATTGACTCTCTGGGTGGGGGAATCACCATGGTGAGGCATTTGCCAATTTCCATAGTGTAAATACTCCCAATATGTCAAGCTACTAGCTGAAGTCACTGATGGCAGAATTGGAAAGAGATGTGCCCATCTGGCTCTTGCCACCTAGCATGAGTTGGCTCCAATGCACCACTGGTGTGTTCATCAGCCTTCCCACTTAAGACATCAACAACTAGTCTGAAACTCCGTCCGGGTAACTTGTATGGAACAGGGCATCCCAACAACTTCAGGAATTACCATGTCCTCAGTGCCAATCCAAGTGTGAGGGTAGTAAGACTTTTGCATGGAGTTCATGTGAAAGATGCCAATGAATTCATTCCATAAATATTTATTTTTCTGGGATGCGAAGAAATAGCAAAAACAAAAAACAGAAAACAAAAACCCAAAGTCCTTATTCTCAATGAGACAAACAATGAAGTAAAATAATAACAATAAACAATAACCATCATAATATAACCTGTCAATTGTAATAAAAGAAGAGAGAAATAAAGCAGAAAGAAAAAGCAGAGTGGGGGGTACGCTACTTTAAATGAGCTGATCAGGGAAGGCCTCTCTAAGGAGGGAATATTAGAGTGAAACCCAAAAGAATGAAAGAAGGGAGTGAGCCATGTGGTATTTGAGAGAAGAGCAATCCAAAAGAGGAAACAGAATATGCAAAGTTACTGACATGAATTGTATTCAAAGTGCTGGTGGAACAGCAAAGAGATTGGCACCCTAGGGCAAACAAAGAAAGAGAGCAAGGGCAGTGGTAGGAGGTGACAGCAGAGTGAAGCCACATCACATAAGAGCCTTTAGGTCAGAGCTAAAGGTATAGGTCATGGTGCATGAATGAATCTGAGAGATATGGGGGGTAATGGAGGACAAAAACTGATGTGGGGCACAATCTGAGATACACTGAAAAAAGTGCCCCCTGGCTGTTGTCTTAACAGTCCACAGTACTTGCTGATGGATTAGCGATGGCATGAGAGGTTAAGACAGGAGTGAAGGATGATGCCAAGGGTTTTTGCCGAAGAAGGGTGGGAGAATGATTTTTGTTGACGTTGGGAAGATTGGAGTGGGTAGGTGGTAGTGTAGGCATGGTCAATAACCCATGAGTATCTTGGTTTGGCTCAGTGCTGTTAGCATCAATGTAGAACACTAACACACAGTGGGTTTGTGGGCTGATGCATAGCTTATCTTGGCTGCAACACTAGATACATTGAGGATGTCTTAGGGAAGGAGACTTAAAAGGTGTTTGGGATTTACCGACTTCGTAGAACACGTTGAGAAATCTGCATTATTAGGAATTCAAGATGTAACTGAATAAATCTCAGATAAATGCAGTGAGTCTGCTATACCTGGACCTATTCCAGTGGGTCTACAAGTCTGTGAGTTTCTTCAGAACTGAAGACCCATTTGCCCCTCTCATCTGCTTGCTACATTCATTCTGAATTTTAACTTTCTCTTAGGGAGCCCCTCCAAGTCCTAGGCCTTGTGATGCATTCTGGAGATACACTAATGAACAAATAATGTATAAGCCCTGCTCTCAGAGAACCCAAGAGTCTATTCGGGGAGACAGCATTTATTTTGAATATGAAAACCAAATATAATTTAGAGCTGTGATAAGTTCAAGAAAAAGTAATGAGAAGAAAGGTATGCGTAGGACAAAAGAATTCATGAAGACAGGTCTGATGTAGAATTTGGGGGTGGTTAAGGAAGGCTTTCCTGACGAAGTGACAATAAAGCCATGCCCCAAAGGATGAGTAGAAGCTGCTAACTGAAGAGCTATGGGACAGGCACTTCAGGTAGATGAAACATAATGGTGAAGGCTTCTAGCAGGAAAAAGTAATTTGCACATTGGAAGAACCCCTGCAGTTTATAATGTAAAAAGAGGACTAGACTGAGGCTAGGACTCCTGGATTCTAATCCAAATCCTGTCAATACCTAGCACTATGACTTTATTCCAGTTACTTATCATTTCATGTATTCAGCTCAATTTATTCACCTGTGCAGTTAGAATGCAGATGGGGCAGTGTGTTCTGCAAAGTAACACATGCTTAGTAAGCCAATCAGACTCAAGTTCAGATATGAGCTCTTCTTAGAAGCTGAATCTCAAGTTTCTGTTTATCATCCGTAAAAGGTAGATAACATTAGATACTTCATAGCGATGTTTGGATGGGGATGTTTAGATGTCTGTAATGAGATGCAGGAGTCAGTGCCTCATAAATATGAGTTAGTCTTCCCTCCATCTGTGATATCTTTAAGGGGTATGGCGAGGCTCAACTTAGACCACTAAAATGAGATCACAAGAAGATACTGTACCACACTAACCGATGAAATTGTTGGTGTTAAACTTTGTACCCTTCCTCTCCCTTACCTGGCCCTCTAAATCTCTTCACATGGGAGAGCTGTGGGCAACGTGGAGGGGCTTTGGCTATTACCATGAGCAAGTCGTAAGTAGCCACCTCAGCATAAAGTTCGCAACTTGCCTTCCTGGACTTAGGGCAAGGGTGGGCGGGAGGTGACTAGAAATGTTGGCTCTTCTATGAAGCTTTTATTAGAAACAGGGAATTCCTCATTGATCTTTCAAACTCTTTTGGCCAAACATGAAATGCCCCAAGGTCAAATTTGTTAGTGCATCCACCAGCCCAGAGGACTCTTGGCTCTGGAGTTGAATCCCACTTATCTCCCTTCCCTCCCTTAAGCCTTGTAATTTAGCCACGGCAGCTGCTCATACCTCATCAGCCCTTGAGTGGTTCAATCTGTATACAAAAATAGACACACATGGCGATCACTGCTTTCATGGGGCCACCATCAGAAATTAGATATACTCAGGACACTCTCCATTGAGGGGAAGGAGAAGCTGGTAGATGCTTACATGGCAGAATGACAGAGCTTGGGCTGGTCCCCAAAGAACCAGAATGGGTATCAAAGGCGCCCAGGAAAAGCCAATTTCCTTATTTCTGAAAATAAGGTCCTCCAAATCCCAGCTAGCTCACAGGATTTGGGGAAAAATAAAGCAGGATGGAGTCATGAATGTGCTTTATACCTATTATACCAATAAATGATATTAATGAGAATATTATTATCCCTACCAGCCTTGATAGATCACATGGCCATATATGGGGCATAGCTAGAGGAGGGGAAGAGCCTCTGGACCCTCCAGGGATTCATTTAAGCAGAACAGCTGCTGCTTGACCCATGGCTGCACACCCAGCCTCATGGGAATACAGAGGGCCAAGCTGCATGTTTGCAGCAATGGTGCAGATTGTAGGGGCACAACTGGCAGAGTATAGCACGTAGGTGGGCCATGAGGAGATCTCAAAGGAGGCTGAGGGCACTGAGGTTACTGATTTCAGGGCTCATGCAAGTTGCCTTAGTTTCCCCTGTGTCTCTGATCACTGCCTACCACTTAGAGGAGCCCCTAAAGGTGGTGGGCTGAGGGCTGGGCGGGGCTGATAGCTGCAGCCTCCCAGCCTGTGCCTGTGCATCTCATTATTGAGCGGGCCTGAATCAAAGCAGCTCTGTGCAGCTGCTTTCCCATTTAATCCATTTGTAATCAAAAGTGATTAGGATGGATGCCTCGGTGCTGAGGTTATTGTGTGTGTGATCAAAGCTGAGGCTCCTATTCGCTTCCTAGAGCCGCCTGCATCTGGGAGGGCATGGAAGGCCATGAGCCTGGGGCATGGGGCAGGCAGCTGTTGGCACTCAGAAAGAGGGTGGGCTCCAGGAGCAGAGCCCGGGAATGGCAAGTGTAGCCTCGCCTGTGTGAGGCTTGGCAATCTTGAGGAGGTCCCCAGAGAGGCCCACAGCCCAGGTTTCACCTCTGGAGGCTGGCATTGCCAACCTAGAGAATGAAGCAGATGGCAGACTGAAAGCAAGCAGGACTCATTCAATGTTAGACTCATGAAGGATTCTAACACTCTCTCATCTTATTGAAGAGGACAA
This sequence comes from Colobus angolensis palliatus, assembly GCF_000951035.1. Lineage (NCBI taxonomy): Eukaryota > Metazoa > Chordata > Mammalia > Primates > Cercopithecidae > Colobus > Colobus angolensis. Next base: position 1,521,133 of record NW_012116254.1, on the reverse strand, counting down.
TGAGATCCAGAAAAAAAAAAGAGAAAAGCATATTATATGCCTGGCTGGCACTTGTGTATGTAAAAGGAAGGAAGGAGAGAGGGGAAAAGGAAGAGACCAGGAGAGAGGAAGGGACAAAAGAAGTGGCCTGAAGTGATGCACAGCTGGTACAGAGACCGTGTGGGCTCATGCTGGGAGAAGAAATAACACTAAAGATGCAAAGGTGGCCAGAAGAGCTACGTCCAGGTGTTTCAACAGTTTATATGTTTCTTTTGACCACCACTTCTGGTAGTTTTCTGAGTTGCATCTCCCTAAAACAGAAGATTTCAGCCCAGACCTTATCCTCTATTTATAAACTCTGCCTGAGTAAAGTTTGAGATCCCACTTCTCTGTGCCAATCCAGATCATAAACATCACTACCATCCAAATGAAGACTCACCTCCTACAGGAAGCTTTCCTGGACCCTCCTTCTCTGAAATAGTCTACCATGTTCTATCTATGCCACTTATTTGCCACTTAGCATATACTGTCCTTCAGGTGGCTCTTGGGTTGAAGGGTAAATAATTCTTTTAACTTTTGATGATGATAATGATAATGATGACGATGATGACAATATGTGCCTTGCTTCATAGGCCAGACCGAAGGTCCAGAGGACAGCTGTTACATAGTGCACTTCAGGACCCCCTCCACAACTAATAGAATAGATTCCAAGGTTGAATAGATCCTGAGTCTTTGATAGGAGACTGGGAGCTTCTTGAAGGCAGGAGATAAGCGTTTATGAGCATGCACCTATCTCCAGAAACAAGCACTCTCCTTGGATAGAGTAGACAAGTGTCTACCAAATGCTGAATAACAAACACAAAGGGTCTGGAATGAACATTTACTGTGATTTAATTGTGACGTGGTCAGTGAGGCTGCCTAGAGGTCTGGGAAGTAGGAGAAGTCGGGCAACCAAGAAGCCAGGAAAGCTGCTTCTTTATAAAAAGGTTTTTCAGAGCAAAGAAGTTGGGGGCTCTTCCGCCTATTCCTGATACAAGAAGTCATCTGGTGCCGGGCGCAGGGGCTCACGCCTGTAATTCTAGCACTTTGGGAGGCCGAGCCGGGCAGATCACCTGAGGTTAGGAGTTTGAAACCAGCCTGACCAATATGGTGAAACCCTGCTTCTACTAAAAATACAAAAATTAGCCAGGCATGGTGGCTTTCACCTGTAGTACCAGCTACTTGGGAGGCTGAGACAGGAGAATTGCTTGAACCCAGGAGGCGGAGGTTGTAGTGAGCTGAGATCATGCCACTGCACTCCATCTGGGCAACAGAGCAAGACTCCATCTCAAAAAAATAATAATAATAAATAAAAATTAAAAGAAAGAAAGAAAAGAAAAGAAGAGAAAAAGAAAAGAAAAGAAAAGAAAAGAAAAGAAAAGAAAAGAAAAGAAAAAGAAAAGAAAAGAAAAGAAAAAAGAGAAGAACCCATCTGGGCCTAATTAAAGCTTTGTACACATGACCTGGGTGCATGTCAATGCTGGGTGGGACTGACGACCCCCTTGAGTGAAGGCAAAGTCTAACCTCTCCGCATGGACAATAGTCCTTTGTGAGTTGTATGCATTTTTAAAGATCCCAATGGGTGACTGGAATGCAAATTCCACGGTATGTCATGAGTTAATGTTGTAGTTTTTACCATTGATTTAGTGCTAAAGAAACACTCCAGATCCAATTTTTGGACAACATTGTGGGGTCCTCTGCACCAAGAATGATCAAGTTTTGGAGGTGAGAGCCAAGTGGGAAGATTCAGGAGCAATTTAGAAACATTTGCAGTAGAAGCATATAGTAAAAGAACTAATCTTTCTCTTGCTGAGTTCTATGTCGTGTTGGAAGATAACCAAATACCCCAAAAGAATAAATAATAAATAATTACTCAGTATGGAATAGGTGACTGATGATAATAACAAACTTTTAATAAATGCTCACGTGTGCCAGGTGCATCATATAAATCTTGTTTATTTCTCACTTTTTTTTGTGAGTAGACACAGTAATTCCATTTCGAAGGTATGGGTTCTGAGGCTCAGTGAGGCTACGTCATTTGCTCAAGACCACACAGTTAGAAAGTGATGAAGATGAGACCTGAACTCCTCTCTCTCTCTCTCATCCTAGTACTTGTGGACTCTTCCCCACGGCCTTCATCACTTGTGGCTCAGTCACATTTCAGAGAGGGGGTCACTGATGTGTTGTTACTGTCACGCAGCATGAACAGGGCTGACACACTCTGCATCCACCTCACTTCTTGCTCACTCACACTTCAGTGCCCTGCCAAATAGGGAAACCATCCTGGGCTCATACTGCTAGAGGAACCATTAGGGCATATTCACATCGAGTCTTCTTGTTTTACAGATTAGTGCACTGGAGCTCTAAAAGGTTAATCAACTGTTCAAGACTATAAGGCTAGTTAGTGATAGGACCAGCCTTAAAATCTAAGTCTCTGACTCCCAGTTCAGTGCCATTTTTATTGAATCATGGGATCTGGGAATAGAACAGTGGTTAAGAAGTGGAGGTGTGGAGGTGTCTGCCTTTTGGGCATGTCATTAGATGGACAAGGCTCTACCTAAAAGGTCCAGAGATATTTTACTAATATGTTGTCCACAGGAGCATGTGGGCTCTGTGCCAATTTCATCCTCCCAGCAGCAGATGGGGGAGGTTCTGGCACAGACATCCAGTCAGTACACAGCATGTTGCATGCCCACAGCCTTAACAAAGCTATGGTATTAGGGACTTGTAATCAACGCATGAGAATGGGGAGAGCAGGTGGAGATTTTCTTCCTTGATTTTTGGAAATCCACAATTTCAGCTTAATTTGTAATAGATAGTGAGTGTAAGGAAACTGACAACAGGGTCATCAGCTATTCTGTTAGTAATACTTGACGCCATAGCACTTCAATATGACTAGAACCAGCTGTCCAATGCACAGAGCGACCTCTGGCCCCATCCTTGGAGAAATGTAATTCTCTTCATGCCTCTTTCCGTCCATGGGGAGCTAGAAGCCAGACCTGCCAGAATCATCAAGAGGCTTCCGAATGACAATGCTCAAATAAACAGAGATTATGCATTGTCAGAAATGTAATCCGCAACTCTTCTTATCTGTTTCATTGTGTTTGCATTGTTTAAGTTACCTCTCCAGGAAGAAATGAGACAGTTGGGGAACATGCACCTATAGACGAATTTATCTTCTTCATCTAAAATGCCAGAGGAGAAATTAAAATGTGGTGACTTCAGAGGTCTTCTAGTTTTGTGACTTCTAGCCCATGATATGTGTATACATGTCTCTTCTCAACACATATAACCAAACATGGCTTAGCCACGTGTATTTCTATATGAGCAAAGATAGCTTTTCTGCAGGCCACTTCCCAGCCTTTGATGACACCTCCATAGGGAGGGCACAGACCCAAGTGTGCTAATCTGCTCATTTCACTCCCTCCCCCAGAACTCTCTAGTGGCCTTCCACCAATTGTAATAATATCTGTAATCCTTACCGAGAGCTTTAAGGCCTTCCACGAACTAGCTAAGCCCTGCTTACCTCATCTTTCCCACCCTTGCATCACTAGCTTACTGTGCTTCAGTCACAATGGACTCTTTGCCGTTCTTCTTACACAGTAAGTAGTTTACAATCTTAGTTACTTGTACTATAGAATCATCTGGTGATTTACACGTTACACATACACAGACACATACACACACACACACACACACAGGAGAGATGTTAATTTAACCGATCTAGGATGAGGTCTGGCCCTGGAGTGTTTCTGAGGGTTTCCAGGGTCATTACGATGTTGAGCCAGGGTTGAGTTTTCAGGCTCTGTGTGCACTTGCTGTCCTCTCTGCCTGGAACGTTCTTTCCTGGGATGCCTGCCTCCTCCCTCCCTAACTTATGCAGGTCATGACATGGCTCAGAAAGGCCTTTCCTGGCTAGACTTTCCAAATCAGCTTGTGTTCCTCTCCTCTAGCAAGGTCTATCCTCTGGACCTAGTTTATCTTTGTAGCATGATCTCTAACCAGCATTTTATTCTACATTTGTTACTCAATTATTGTGTATCTCCCTTCTCCTACCCCAGTCCCATTCCACTTCAGTGGAAACTCTAGAAGTATAGGGATTTGTCTTGTTTTAATCAGTGCTCTATCCCCACAGTGCCTGACACATTGTAGGGGCTCAAAAAGTACCTGTTGCACAAAGCAATGCATGAGTGTCTCTACATCAGGGAGCTCTGCTTTGTGTTTCTAGCCCTGGAGATGGGCTTGCTTCGAGCCATTCCCACTTCCTCACACAAATGCCAAGTTTGGATGCTCAGCCAATGACCCCCTACGTACTTCTGAGGGTTCTTTCTTTGCAGGTACTGACCAAGAGCTGACCCTGGACTCCTTCATTCATCCCAGAAGGCACGGAGGAAAGGATGGAGATGTTAATGTAATAAATAACCATCCAGGCACCGTGGTAGAACTGTGTAAGGCACTAGGCAGACAGGCATGACCTGAGTGTCTTCTGGCTCCTTTGGAAAACAGAAGTCCTCAGAAGTGAAGAAGCAAGAATTGGACTGCTAAACAGACCCTATGGTGAGCGTGCAGATTGGCCCTAAACCATATTCTAATCACTGCAGTGTTATGCCTATTCTTAACCTTCCTTCAGTTGGAAGGTTCCAACTCTAACATAGTTACAGGCTGTGTTTCTTCTCCTCTAATGTCAGTCTAGTTTTCATCCTGGTGCATTTAGGAGGCCCTAGTCTGGCCATTTCAGTTAAGTTCCTTTGCGTGACCAGGACCACCCCTGCCGTTAAAGAGCTCTCTGCAAAGGACAGCACCTTTCATGCACTCCCAGCCTCAGCCCCATGTGGAAAAGTTCTAGACAAGTTTGGAAGATGGTAACAGCCCTTGAGACTCATTCAATTTATTGATTTGGAAAAGGACAGACTAAAACTCATTTTGACTGGGATGTCTATAAAATATTGGTGAAACAGTTATTGAAGAAGTTAGGGCTAATTGGTAAGTATCTTTGGAGGCAGACATCCTAATGTCACTAGGCTTTGGAAGATTATTCTAGAATGTGGACTTGGTCATTCAACAAACACTTTCTGAGCACTGGCTGTTTACTAGAGCAAATTGGTCATCCATGTGCAGGGCACGTTCCTATTTTTAGCTCAGGAAACTCAAACTCTGGCTGCGCCTAATCACTTGAGATTCTTTTTCAACATATAAGGCTCAGATATTTCAATTCACAGATTCAAAATGGAACTGGACATACAAATGCTGTATGACTCCACGTATAGGAAATGCCCAGGATTGGCAAATCCATAGAAACAGAAAGTAGATTAGTGGTATTCTGGGGCTGAGGAGAGAGGGAATGGAAATGATGCTAAGGGGTATGAGTTTCTTTTGGGCGGTTGAAAGTTTCTGGAATTAAATAGTGGAGATGGTTGCACAACTTTGTAATACAGTAAAAACCACTGAATTGCACACTTTTAAGAGTGAATTTTGTAGTATGTGAATTATATCTCAAGACGATACTATGGGAGCATTAAACTTTAAAAATAAAGGAGCAGAACTAGATATCTGGATTATTTTTTTAAAATTCGCAGTTGAGAAGTGTGGCCTGGGCTAAGAACCACTGTTGTTACTTCCGAAGTCAACACCTGGCTTCTCTGAGAGACTGCATTAAGGATTGAGCCATGGGTAACAGGTAAGAATGTGGTTTACATACATCTTCAACATAAGGAGCCTTGAGTTTCCAGGCTGAAGTTCAGAGGCTTCTGCTGTCAGGCATCACCAGCCTTCCCCTCTGCTAGGCACATAAGGAAAGCCAAATTCAGACACAGCTTTGCACAAAGCCAGGTGCCCTCTTCTTATGTACCCTGAGAAGAGGTATTGCTTCCAACAACAGGGCTCACAACCTGAAGACCCTGATAGAATTTCTACATCGATTCCCTCCCACTGTCCCCCAGGCAGGTTTCCCTCTTGAGTGCAGGGTAGGTGGTAATTAATTAGAAGTGGGCTCCCTGGATAATTTAGATAAATGAGAAAGTAGCAGTTGGGGGTCTGGCCTTGCATGGAACAAGCCCTAGAGAGAGCAATGAGCCAGTTGCCCATGGGGAAGGGCCCGAGCTGCAGGGCAGAGAGCATCACGGCCCCTGGCAGTGCTGGATGCATGGAAATGAGCCAAGCAGATGGGGGCCTATGACCCTAGAGACCCCCAGCAGCACTCTTCCTCTTCTGAATTCAGTGCACTGTGCAAACCAACAAGGAAATTAATCACCCAGAGACCAGAGACTGAGTGCAGAAGGGCATCAGGCAAAACATCTTGGTGCCCTAAATGGGAATTCAGCTCTCTGGCACCATGTAGGTTAATGAGATGAAGTGTGAAGCCTCCTGCTTCCTGGAAAGTTCTCTGTGTGTAAATGACTGCAGTCAGGCAGTTCCAAAGGGGCCAAGGGAAACGAGGAGAGTGGAAGGGGGTTGGATGGTTCCTGAGATTCCAGGAGCTGTCACTGTGGAAGAACCATGATACAGGAATGTCATTTAACTGAGAGCATGGAAACCAACTTAGGGAGAAGCAGCATCATGCGGCCCAATAACCACACTCAATAAAACCTCTTCTGCTCTGAGTTTTAAAGAAAATTAGATCTCTGTCTCTTCTCTAATCACTGCAAGAGAACTCTCTGGCAATCACCCCATAGTGAAAGGGAATAGCTACGCATCACTCTTTTGTGCCACTCAAAACAACCACAAAAAAAGCTCTTCCTCAGGTGATCACACTTGGTCTGTCACCGATTCCCATCAAGACCCTCCTCTCCATCAAGCCATTCTCACTCCTGGCCCCAAGCGTGAATGTGAATAGCACACCGTGTTTGAAAGCAAACGTTTCCTAGGCTCTTGTCTACCAGCCTGATGCCAAGGTCAGCCCTCTTCATTGTCTGGTGCAGGAAGCTTGTGTGTGCCTTGAAAAGCCTCCCTGGCCAGCAAGAACTGCCAGCAATCTCCACTTCTAAACTTGGAAGCTTCAGTCATGGAGAACTCTTGTGGAGGCACTTAGCACATGCTGCTTTGCTGAGCTGTCCACCTAATTCATGTTCTGAGCCTGTCCCTCCCGCTTGTTGGTAAGAGCCTGCAGGACAAATCACATGATTTATCATGATCGTGGGTGGAGGCACAATGAGTGGAAGCTTTGGAGCAGTCCAACCTGGTCTCCAATCCCAGCTCTGGTCTTATTAACCGTACCTCTCTGAGCAGACTGCAGAATTTCTCTAAGCTTCTGCTTTAACCTCCTGCAACACACTCAGGTTCCACACACCTCCATGCATGGCCTCCAGAGCACACACCACTGCATAAGACAGTACGAAGCAGGACGTATGCCTCTCCAGTTGAAGTCAGAGTAGTGCAGTAGGGTTTTAATAGTGTGTGTGTGTGTGTGTGTTTGTGTGTGTGTGTGTGTGAGAGAGAGAGAGAGAGAGAAAAGGTGGGAGGAGAGACCCAGGAGAGAGAAGGAGGAGTTATATGGGGGAAGGGGGCTGATATTCCTCAGAGCACTTGCACAAACTATAAATCAAACAGCACACAGCTGCTGATATCAGATATATTCTCCTTTTGCACTACATCAAAAAGCTTTAATTAACAACCAATTTATTTGAGGGAGAAAATACATTCCCTCATCCCAAATAACTATATTATAAGGCAAAGAATAGACCCCATTTTCCATACACATATAAAAAAAAACATGACAGGAGTGAAAATTGAGCCTTTGGTAAAAAGATAAATAAAAATCTGGATCAAAGACAAAAAGAGTTTGTGAACCTGAGAGGGCAACTTGGCCCAAATGGAAATCTGATTTGTGGAAAATAACATCCTCTGTCTGTCCGTCGGGAGGACACTCTGATAAAGACGCCTGTGGAGATGAATTGTGGTGGTTTGGTCCTGGATTTACAGAAAATAGTCAGCGCAGATGCACTGAGACCCTTCCAAGCCCAACTGTGTGCCCAGCCTCACATGAGAAACTGATGGATAAACCATGAATCACCTTCCCCACTCCTGGGAAGCTGTACTCCCTATTGCCTCCACGTGCCTGCACTTCAAGGGTGGCCCCTTTGACTGGAGGGGCATGTGACCCACCAAGAGCCACCTGGGAGGGGTGCATGACCACTGCAGGGACCTTGACGACTGCGGCTGGCCTGGATGGGCAGGGCTTTCAAGCAGGACCTTCAAGCAGGACCTGAGAAATGGGTGTCAGGAGAACTCTGCTCAGCCACTAACTTCACCTGGCTCCCTGGAGGAGCAACTGAGGAGACTCGGTTTTCCCACCTGTGAAAGGAGAGAGGCTGCACGTTCACACAAGTCCTTTGAGGGCAGTGGGTCATCTGGGGAGCAGCAGGAACTCCCCAGCCGATGGTTGACAGAAGCCAAAAATCTAGCAGGGGTGTGGTGTGCATGAGTATGTAGGTGAGAAATCTCTTTATGTTCAAGTGTTGTCAAATTTTGGTAAAACACTGGGAGGGTCAAAGGAGACATGTTTGTGGGATGACTGTGGCCCGTAGGCCCTCAGTGTGAGGCCTCTGTTCAAGTTGCGGCCAGAGGTGCTGTGCCCCTCTCACAGTGTGGCTGCCTGGGGAGCTGTCCGTTTGTCATCCTCCTTCCCAGGTCCCTCCACTGCAGCTACTGCTTCTGAGTAAAAGAGTGGACAGGCTACAAAAGGCCTGGCTCACTAGGGCCCGCATGGCATAGGAGCAGCTCTGGGCTGAGTGACCTGGCTGCTGTCGGTCTCTTTGGTTGACCAGCTGTCTGACCCTGGCTTTCTGTCTGACCCTGGCTTTCCTCATGTGTAGAATGAAGGGGCAGCCCCAAGAGTCCTCCCAGGTCTCTGACAGCTCAAGGGTCACGGTTGATGACCTCAGCATCTTCCAGTGGTTGTGACTAAACAGCCAATGGAAATCCATGTGAGGGATGAGGGCTGAATCTGTAACAGTTGGCTCCTCAGATGGAAACTGAGGGTGACAGGTAAGCAGGGCGTCCAAATGGAAGTCCACCCACAAAACTATAGAAGTGCGTATTGTGTGGTCCCTCCTTTCAGCTTCCTCCTACACACCTCCTGTCTCTGCCACCCTTGGGTCTAACCTTCACAATCCATGCATTCATTGGTAGGCTGTAGCGGGTTCCCTTTTGGAAATCTGTAGACCGTGCAGGACTCCCAGCCAAAACCAGTTGGCTCATACATGATGAAATTGCCCATTCCCTGTGGGGCACTGTGGGATATTCTTTGGGAAAGGCACCAGATTGATGCCCTTCAGATTCTATGCCCCGGGTAGTCACCTGTTCCACCTTGTAGTAACCCTGTCCCCGGGGAGCAGGGCTGGGAAGAGTGAAGCTATAGGGCTTTCCTGTTTCAATAAAAATGGACAATTTACTGTAATTTGGTTGTGATTTAACAATGCTTTTAAAAGAGGAAGTAAATGGCTCATAAAGTCCGGTGACCTATTTGCTCCTGTGTGCTTCACCAGGCCCTCCCCCTGAGCTGGCACCCTTCACGTATCCCAGCCCCCCTGGGGAAAGGCTAGAGATGAGCCTGGGGCAAGCACAGGAAGCCTGATGCCCACCGTCTGAGTGGCAACCTGCAATGTGCCTCATTTCTCCCTCCGTCTTTCTCAGTGCCTCCTGGACACTCTTTTCCCATTTCCTACTTCCTTGCTCTTTTCTTTCCTTTTCTTTTTACTGAACAATAAAAGTTGAATGGCAATGCAAATCTCAGTCTCCTCTTAAAAACCCCAGCCAGGGAGGCAGCATGTCACCCATATTTATGAGCTTTAAATGGCTTTTATCAAAGTGAGGTCGCACTAAATCACGCCCAAGCTGTCATAAATACAAATGACTCGACATAGGCTGCAACAAGCCTTCGGGGAAAATTATATGATGTGCTGCGGCAGTTATGGTATATCACACAGGGAGCTCATATATTTCCACTGGCAAGGTAATCTGATCCTTCAGAGAACTCTAATAGGTGCAAAGAGGCGGTAAGTCAGAGAGAATCACAAAAGGGGTGAGATGGTCACATGCCTAAGGAACAAGGGGCCCTTGCTTGGAGGCTGATGAGCCAGCTTAATCATAGGAAGAAGGTAATTGATGTGATCTTAAATATTTCATGGGGATTTCCTTATTTAGAGTCAATCAATTAATTATGAGACTAGTTGATGAGGCACTGAACTAGCAGTCAAGAGACTTGTAGCTCGGATACTACATGGAGTCACATGACTTTGGCTATGGATGGTTTTCAAGTAAGTCCACAAATTCTTTGGTACTCTTCCTCTCAAAAGGTGGAGCCTAATCACTCTCCCCTTGAGTGTGGCTGGCTTTAGTGACTCATGTCTAGTGAATAGTTTGTGGTGAAAGTGAGGGGTATGATTTCCAAGGCAAGGTCATAAAGGCATCATGACTTTCTCCATAGATCACTCACTCTAAAAAAAGCCAGCTGCCTTGTTGTGAGAACCCAACAGCTCCATGGAGAGTCCATGTGCTGAAGAACTGGAGGCCTCCTGCCAAGAGCCAGGAGGAACTTGCCAGTGTGTGAATGAGCCACCCTGGAAAGGGATCCCATAGACCTATCACACAATCAGATGACTACAGCCATGGCCAACATCTTCCTTGACTGCAACCTCATGAGACCGTGAGCCAGAATGACCTAGCTAGGCTGCTCCTAGATTCTTAACCCATAGAATGCCAGAGAAGTAATAAATGCTTATCATTTTAAGTTACTAAGTTTTGGAGTAATGTTAATGCAGCAATAGATAGCTAATACAAGGTGATTAACTTAAACTCTCTAGGTACCAGTTTCCTTACTTTTAGGTTAAGGATGGACAAGTCATAAGTTTCCAACCTGGCTACATATTAGAATCACTTAGAAGCTATTAAAAGCATTTAATACTCAGGACCTATTCCAGACCAACTGAAAGTGAGTTCCCGGGCATGGAGAGGCCCCAGCATTGACATTTCTAAAAAGCTCTCCAGGTGATTCTAAATGTACTGCCAGAATTGAGTACCAATGAACTAGATAGGTGTTTTGTGTTCTAAAATACTTCTTACAATTTTACAAAACCCTTGGCAGTTTCAGGAACTGGGAACATGAGAGTTGGACTATTTCTTCATTCCCATCTCCCTCTCATTACTCCAGATGCCTGGACACTGTCCAGGAGAGCCAAAGACAATTCCTTTACTCCAGCTGGTGAAACCTGGCCCAAGACAAAAAAGTGTATTTTAAGATGTAAAATGTCATTACAATAAGGATGAATCTTGGGAAATAGGAAAACAGCCCAGACCTGAGGTGAGCTGGCAATTGATCAATTCCCTTATCCCACTGCATGAAGAGAGTTAAAAGTGGGCCATGCTTGGCTTAGCAGAGTCCTTTTGCAAAAGAGGTGTGTTATGCTACTAAGCATGAGCCCCACGCAGAGGTAGCGCCATGTCACTGCTGGGATCTAGCAAGGGTATTCATGCTGGTGAATTTGAGCCAAAAGGCACGCTGGCTCATTGGCTGTGAGAAACTAAACAAGTCAGTTCATGTCTCCAACTCAGGGTCCACATCTGTTAAAGATGGAAATTATTTATTTGCCATGTTGACCTTGCCAAATGGAGGAATGAGACAATAAAGGTTGTAAGCCTCATAAAGAGAAGTGTATACACATGTCAGGGTGCAGGGTGCTCTGTCCCTAAATCACAAACAGCCATGGAGAGAATTCGACCATGCACAGGTCTCTTATGGGAAAACAGTAAACACCAAATGCAGAAGTAAAATAAAATAAAAAGCAATGTGGATCAAGAAGACAACTTTTTCTCAGAGGGACCTTCTCACGTTTTCCTGCTCCTGCTGCAATCAAAAATTACATATCAATACAATTGTTCTCCACCTGCTCTTCCTAAGGAGGTGCAATCACATCCTTCTGTGCTATTAATGGGCATTCAGCAAACATCAAGTCTGAGCCCTCCCTTATCTGTCCATCTACTCATTCCACAAGTGTTTATCCTGTGTGTATTGTACACAGGTACCCTTAAAACCCATAAGGGGAAGGAAAATGCTTATCCCATCTATCTTTCATCTCAGACCTCCACTTATCTGGATGCCCCTCTTTGGTCCTCTACCTGTTGTTACGCTGTTATAGCCTAAGTACTCTGGACACTTCGTAATACTGCACATTTGCCTCAACCTTGGTGTTATTTCCAGTGCTGGCTACTCGTTCTGCACAGTATACAACTGGACTGCCAAGAGAATGGAAGATTCATAGCAGAGGGCACGTCCCATGGTTCTCCATTACATCTGTAATCACAGCTGAGAGTCCGGGAGATGCTCAAAGAGCCAGTGTGGGCTAAGGGCAGCCCCGCAGCAGCAGCAGCAGCAGCAGCAGCAACACCCAGGTTTGCCAAGCATGCTGACTCATTATTCTTCCTTCCCCATTCACACACCAGGCTGCCCATCCCCTGGGGTGACGGAAGTGGAGAGACAGATTAGACTTTCTATTTTGGCAGAATGTCTGCTACTTCCCTGGTGGCCTCTTCACCCTGATCGCACCAAGGAGCACAATTTCTGGGGTTCATCTACACTCGTAAACTGTTTAAGATGCTGCCAGCTGAGCATTTCAGGCCCTCCAGAAGCAGTGCTTCCCAGCCCTCTCATCTGTCTATCCTGTAATACTTACTTCTTTGCAAAGAAGCAACGAGAAGGTTGGGTTTTTTTTTTTTTTTTTGTAAGATATTAAGAGAATCATTCATTGCTGAGAAGTCACATCAGGGTCTCATCCTTCAAACCGACAGCTGAGTGTGTATCAGCCTGAGAGAGAGCCTGATTATTAGTTTTAAAGAGCTTATTTCATTCTCTTAAAAATGGGATCAGTTCATCTTTGTCACATCTGTCTCTGTGTGGCTCCTGCATGCCACAACAACTGTCAGCTCCAGGCATTATGTTATTAAGGTATAGTGTGGGGTGGGGGCTGTGGGGGGGTCATTCTGGGTATTCCTGTTTTCCGAAAAAGTGAGCAATGAGATTCAGAACATAAGTAATTAAAAGGGTTGATTTGCTTATGCGCATTCAGGAAAGAGCTGAGAAGACAGTTTCCATCCAGCCCACCCCACACCCCATTGGTTGGAGAAGGGATGAGCTGGGGCTGCAGCACTCTTCTCTAAGCAGCTCTAAGCAGGACCTTGGAGTAAACCACCCTAGTAAGGAATGCTGTAAACGGTATACCTGTCATAAGCATTTGTCACCTTCACTCCCCAAGGGCTGCCTAGCTTTGGCCAGGTGACAGATGTACAACTGCAGCAGGCGACCCAGATGTTCCCAGTATCTGGATAAAGAGCCTCTTCATGGTGTCCCAGCTCCTTCCCATTCTGTCATGAATGAAAGTAAGGGCTAAGCTAAAGTATCAGATCAAAAAAAGGGTAGAATCTTCCACTGCTCTGGCATATATTGAAGGCTCTCATTCATATCCATAAGAAGACACTGCACAGGGTCTGAAGTGAATGCAACTCAATACTAAACATCAATACAAAAGGAGTAGATAAGCAGTGAGAGACTCCTACTCTGAAATACAGGATGGATAACATGGAGTAGATAATAAAATGCTAAACTGAATATAGCTGGGTGTCAAATGTGGCTCACAAAACGTTTTAGAAATGACTGAAGAAGCAAAAGGGCAGAGCCAGGCATGGGCTGCTCCAGGCTGAGGGACTTAGAAGAATCCTTAATCCTGGGAGCATCTTCATTACAGAAAGGAGGAGGGAGAGTCCACCAAGCACGGGTCAGCAAGAGAAAACAAGCCACAGTGGGAATAAGCCCTAAGAATTGTGGAAACATGGCCCACCCAGCCAGTTCAAGAGAATGGTAAGCAATTCAGCTGAATTCCTCTAGTGTGACTAGAGGAGATGTGTTTGCATATGTCTTTGTATACACCCACGGCTGTAGGGCAGATAATCTGAAATGACAGATAATCAAAACATCCTTTAGTATATATCTATGCCCTGGAATTGATATGGATGGGTCAGAAAATGTAAAGCTTGCAACACTTTCCAAGAAATAATGAAACGCCTCTAAAGATCTGAGTCAGGAAGAGCTGGGCAGCTGTCATGCTCATCCTAGAAATGCGTGTGTCCCTCCCAGCTCCTTCCTGCAGCAAATGGACCGCATCGCCTCTCAGGCTGAGGCAAAACACCTGCATTTTCCAGTGTGCTGAGGCTGGGCCTTTCTCCCACCCCACCCATGTGATGCACAAAGACAGCACTTATGTGATGACTATGGACAGGGACACATACTCTTAGTTTCTGCAGGACTAGAACATTCAATAGTCCTGTATCCATCATCAAATAAAAACTATTTCAATAAATTTATTTTAATGCATTTAACATACTTAATACATTTATAAAGGTATTTAAATAAATGATTTAGAAAGAACAAGACTTGCTATAGATGAAACCACAATGTTGATAATTTACCAGCAAATAACTGAGTGTTGATACAGGGACCAGCCTCCTCCAGGAAGCCTGACTGACCCTCTTCCAGCCAGAATGAAGCACTCTTGCTCTGTCCTCAGTTAACACTTTCTATTTGCCTTATATGGACAGTGTCAGCTGAAAAAAAGGAGTGCATAGCAAAGACTGCGCGCCTTGAACAGGGACCTGTATCCTTGGCTCTTACGTGGTAGGGTGACCACCAGCACTGCTGGTTATCAAGATGTCAAACAAAGTCCTTAGCCCATGGAGCAGAGCCCTTCCTGCCTTCTGCAATCCTTTATAGGGGCTGGAGAGTACAAAGAACTCAAAACATTAGCATGAAAAGTTTCTTAAAGAAGAAGTGGAAAGAAGTGGAGATAAAATCATGGCCCCATACAGTTGCAAAGAAAAAAAAAAAATAGGGATGTAAGTGATAGGGCCCCCAAACTGCAGTGGCTCAAAGAAACACAAGAAGTCCTTGTTCCTCACAGGCTGGAACATGACCAGAGAAGCTGCTAAGAACAGATCACAGCAAAACCAAACTGTTGCTGGAGCTGGAAGAACCAAGGACAAACACCTGTCCCATGCTGCCCCAGTCAGTCCTTTTTCTCAGCTGCCAAATAGACAATTACATACCTCTGTAAGCCTAGAATTTCCCAGACTAATATCGAGAAGCATCAAAAACCACGACGAAGAATTAATTTGAAAAAGTGGGCAAGCCATGGTTGTCCAGAAACTTCACAGCATTCTTCTAGACTAGTGAAAAATCAGAATTCAGAATCCTAAGGAAAGAGTGGAGTGGAGTGGAGTGGAGTGGATAGGCCCCTGGACTCTGCACCTCTGAGCTCTGAGCTCTAGCACTAGCTTGGCCTGACTGGGCCTAAGGGCACTTCCAGTTTTTCCATTCTATGGTTTTAACAATCTGACATTTTTTCTTGGGCAGCAATAGCGTTGAACCAGAGGTATACTAGACAGAACCTAACTGGGGAAAAGGCGTGAGACTCTAATAAAATGAAGGCAGCAGGGAAAGAAAAGGAAAGAATGGAAATTTGAGTGCACTGTGTTTATAAAAAGCTGGTATGCAATTCAGTGTTTGTGGATCAAACTTTTCTGATTTGCTTGGTGGTAGAAACCAAATTGGAAATATGGAAAGCATGTAAATATAATTTACAATAAAAACAAGCTTATAGAGATTAAGGAAATGATGTTTCTGAATGCACTTTGAAAAGTTCAAAGTATCATTCCAACGGACAGGATCGTCGTCCATGGCCAAATGCTTCACGTGATTAGTTGCTGGATCAGAAGGCCAGGCAGGCTCCCCTGGCTGCAGAAAGAGGCCTTAATTCCAAGAAAGCTCCAGGACAGAATGCCTTTCCTCTTGAATAGGACTTGAATTTTCATTCTTAGACATTCTTACTCTAGGAGTTTTTGCCCTCAGGCCTTCTTTTTAAAATGCAAATGCTTCTAGGAAGTCTGCCACATTTAACTAATTCATTCCTAGGTACAGAGAACAGGTTGCCAAGTGGACACAGAGTTGATCTGGAAGTCACAGCTTTGCTCTGGCTTGGCTGTGTGAACTTCACAAACAAACCACTTGACCTTCAGGGGCTTCAGTATCTTCCTACGGGAAAGAAAGGTTGAGCAGCCAGACAAGGTGGATCCCTAAACTCTAAAATGAGATTCTTGGATGTATTAAATATAGGGTTGCCAGATAAAATACAAGACAACCATTAAATCTGAATTTAAAATACTTACCAGTTCTGTTTTAGAAGTATTCATGGCACAAAAAAAGTATTAGTTGGAGTCCTGTGTTTTTACCTGCTAAACTTTTGCTTAAATCTTAATCAGACGAGCTTTTATCTGGAGAGAGATTTCAGGATGAGCACAGGCAGGGAATGGGAAAAAGCTGAGGGCAGGGAGCAAAGAGGACACAGTAGAGATACTGTCAAACGCGACGCTGCCTCCTTCACAATCCTTTGAGGGCTGGCTTAGTGGGATGATATTGATAAAATGCACCTCACCCAAGGGACTCTTCGAGATGCAAGAGCTGCAGAGCCCCTCCCTTGCAGGGGAGTGACCCCAGGGAGAGCTGTCCTGAGCACTGCATGGCTACTCCTCTGTGACCTGACCCTGTGCCTGCTTCTCCCAACCCAGGGACCTTCCTAAAACACGACTTCCATTACCTCCCTTCATCCTTAATACTCTTCAATGGCTCCCTCTAGTTGCTCTGTAAAATCCACGCTCCCTAGAAACTCTAAGAAGGCCAATCGGGTCTGATACAGATCCCCTCCCCAGCCTAGTCTCCTATCTCTCCCACCTCATGCTTCATAAGCCAGCCATACCCTTTCCTCCTTCCGCTGCTTAGAAAACTGTTCCTGTTTCCAAGTACCTACAACTGCACTGTTTCCAGAGAACTGCCCTTGTCTCCTCTCTCCCTCCTTTTGATTTAACTCATATCCTTTCTTGTCCCTACTATGTTCATGTGGGCCTATGTTGAACAAAGGTATCTGGTTGTAATTTTAGTTTATATCTTGCCCCTATTGGTCACTTGCCCCTATTGGTCACTTGGTTGTGTAACTCCTTGAGGGCAAGTAATTCCATCTTAATTCATTTCTGAATCCCTAGTCCTTGCCACATCTCCTGGCATTTGATGAGTGTACAGTAATTATTTGATTGATTAATCATTATATTTACTGGTCCCTGCTGATCGAGGACATTTGGAGAACAATTGATTGGCCCCTTCTTCTGCTCTGTGCCTCTTCTATAGCTTCCAGGGGTCACAAATCATCTCTGGGATTAGCCACCTTCTACCCATTCACATACACTCTTCCTGCTTGAAAAACACTCAGGAAGCCCTCCTTTGGACTCACAGCTCTGAATTGGCTATTACCATTTTATAATCTACACTGTCAGTCTAGTTCATACGTACTTAGCAATTACCCATACATTCCCAGGTGCCATGTCTTGACTTAGTCACTGTATTGTCATTCCCATAAAGAGGTATCTCATTAGTACTCTCTCTGTGCAAGGCTTAGCACCATGTTCTTGCTGAGGAATGAAGCCAGTAAATGAGGCTCCAGCTGTCTTGGGAGCTTCTGTGTTCAAGGTAAAACTGAAGGTAACCCATAGCATAGCTGAACCATCCTTGGAGATCTATATACAATGGATCCACACCCATTATCTCAAGCTAAATGAGAAGTTTAATGCCTTGCCTGAGTTTCTACAAATTCCTGAAGTCCGATCCTATGTTCTTACTTTTGATTTTCTATTCTGATGGAAATAAGATCTTCCCCCTTCCACAGACCTTCTTTTTCAGTTTTCCACTCTGCCCACACCTGCATTAAAATTTTCAATCATTTCTTACGCAGAACAATTTATTTTCTTTCATGCCATGCCTTGCAGGCCTCACCTTTTATACCCAAAACCAGGTATCTGTTTAGCAAAAGACCACACATTGTCCAAGAAGCAGAATCAAGGGCAAATTTTGTAATTTAAAAGATCCTTTATCTTTTCGCCTCTCCACTACAATAACTATTGCATGAATTGCTATGAGCCAGGGGAACTTGGAGTAAAAAGTGGCCATTTCTGAGCCAGGAAATGCAGCATTTGCAGACCGTGTTCTCTGGGTTTAAGGAAGCTGACCCACCTTTGCATGTCCACCTTGTGGGCAGGAACCACTAGGCCCACTTCTAGCTCTCCCCTCAAAGGCATTGCTCTCCATCTTGACCATTGTTTCCTAGGCTGTAATTAATACTCAGCCCGATTTTTCTGACACTTCTGGTCCAGTTCCCAGGCCCATGAAATGCAGGAAGGCCAAAGGACAGACATGGGCTTTGGTACCAACGCCTGTACTTCCCAGTCTTCCAGACTCTAACACCCTCCTCCCACTCCCAGGGACTCTCCTCATTCTTCCAACCCTCTGGTCACAGCAAATCATCACACTCCTACTTCTCGGAACACTGGAGGAAAACCAAGCTCTGCTAGGCTCTCAGAAGCCTCTCTTTCTCCAGAAAGATCTTTCCACCTTAAACACAACTGCTGCTTCCAACATTCTAAAAGTAAACTTGAACATGTGTCAGAAATACCTGGAGAGCTGAGCCCCATCTCTAGCATAAATCAGAAGATCCCAGGTGAGGCCTGAGATTTTGTATTTCTGTCAAACTCCAAGGTGATGGTGACACGTAAGTGCTAGCCTAGGCACTTGGCTTATATCATGCCCAGCTTGTGGGCTCTTAGACTTACTGTCCAGTATCTTAGGTCCCTAATCAGAGCAGACACTTCCCATCCACCTCCACTGTCCCCAGTAAGACACAGTGGCACAGTGGCAGGTCTTGGACCCAGTAGTGACGGGTCTAGGATGACACTGTGCTCTAAGGTGCAGCCCTGGCCTGCGGCAGGCATTTGTCCAATGTGATTAAAAATCGAATGTGAACTGCTTCAGGGGCCAGAAGACTGGGAGAGCTGGGAACCGACTTGCAGAACAGCAAGCATTCTGTGTAACTAGTCTAGATGGAGTAGGGTGTGAGCAGACAGCTGTTTCTCATTCAGGGACCAGCAGGGCCCAAGGAATGGGAAGCTAAGAACAGTGTTGCCCAGCCAGACTCCTGTAATGAGAATCTGGTGGGCACATCAGCCACGCCTCAGAGGGGCAGGAAGAGATGAGGGAGGTTGGGGAAGGGGACCCAAAGGGCACTGAGTTTGGGGATGTCAGCTTTACCTAGCAAATATCCTGATGCTAAGTGAAAAGAATAACTATGGATATCTAGTTCTGCCATGACTAGTTTGCATCCTGGGATTTGGAGGAAACTCAGCGGGACCAAACAAAGGACTACAGGGGCTTGCTCTGACTACCGTGTTTCTCTGATGATGTGTTCCTCAGAGAGTGATCAGAGAGACAGGGGCATCAGCATTTCCTGAGCACATAGTGAACATGCAGATTCTCAGGCCCTGTCAGGTCTTCAGAATCAGAACCTCTGGGGGTAGCCCCGGGCTTGGCCTGGGACACTGCATGCTACAAAATCTCCCTGAATGACGGTTATGTTCACTGATGTTTGACCAGGGTAACTGGTCAGTGGCTTGAACCTGACCTGTGCTGGAAGCCTACACCCTTTTCAACTCCGTTTTCAAATTTATAGATGATGTGTAGCATCACCTGATGGGCCTGGCAGTCGAAAACCATAAAAAAGGGCTCATTCCTGTCTACTGTATCTGAAGGCCACCTGTTCTCCAGAGCCAAGGGAGGCACGTTGCTTCTCATTCTTTGCATTTTAAAAATCAACCAGTTTAATAATCAACAAATATTTATGGAATACCAATGTTGTGTTTATCAGCCTGTCAGGAAAATGAAAAAATTATGAGTCATGATCCTTGACAGCCGGAGTGAAAACATAGCAGGATAAACACAACTCAGTCCCACACAAGGTCAAGGACACCCTGAGGCAGAAAGCACAGCAAGTGAATGGGAGGGCAGGGTCATGGGGGGACTTAAAATCTGTTACAATCAGTGTCACAATCACCTGAATAATATTGATTTTAATTCAGGAAGTCTATATGCCTTGTGTAACCCAGAACCAATAGTAACAATAGCCTTCATTTACAGAATATGTATATGGCGCCAGACATGAAGAGTGTTCACCTTATATTACCTCATTCCTCTTCATAACCTGAGGTGATAAGTACAATTATTCTTTAATTATAAATGAGGATTCTGAGTCATTTGGCTCTTAACTATTTGTCCAAGTTCACACAGCTAGTAAGAGATGGAGTCAGAACATAGTATTTTCATTGTTAGTCTTATGTTTGAAAATAATGAATGTAATTAAATGCCAAACCTTAGCAAGATCATTGAAAGGCACAATGGTACCCCAAAGGAACAAAAGGTCAGCGATGTTTTCAAGAGTTAGGAATAAACCTCATGGAAGAGATGGACTGTTGGAGGGGAAATTCTGAAACTTGCTGACCTTAGATACCCCTTAATCACATGTCTTGTTTTATACAGGATAGAGGTAGAAAAATCTCTGGGAATCTCTAGGTAAAGTATTATGTCTAAAATAATCCATGAAAACAAGTCAAATTGAGCTCACTGTCCATGCTACGGTTGAGGCCAACATAAGAACAGTACATCATAGGCAATATTCACAAACAGGCCTCTACTGGATTTACAAAATTTATAACTGCGCTTCTTTGTCCTTTTTTTTAAAAAGAGGGTTGGGAATACAAACAGAAAAGAAAAGACAGCTCTATACAAGGCCTTAAGCGCTCTGGGAAGTCACTGAGCAGAAAATTGAATTTAAGTTTCTCCAAATGATACATATTCCCCATCCTCCCAATGCTTTGTGGAATGATCCACTCCCTCTAGAAGGCAGTCATGAAACCAAGGAAACACTTCAAACTGGAGAAAACACAATGTACTGTTCTGTGAATCCAGACTTTTGGAATCAATTCAAATTCTCAATATATAGGGTTTCTACCCCTTCCCTCCCCCAAATAGTACACAGTAACCTTCAGTCTTCGTGCAACAGAATGTTTAAAACTTGTGTGTGGTTTTCCTGTATTCACTGTTTACAGAGGATGAGAATAAAATTGTATTCTGGCCAAGGAAGCAGAACAGTATCCCTAGTAACTCTGCTCTCTGAGAGCTGTCCCACCCAGCCTCCATCTGATCAAATCCCAAAAGTTTGCACTGCACGATCAAATAAGCAGAAACACCCTTCGTACAGGCAAAAAAGAGATGGGAAACTCTTCAGTGCAATTTGAGGACTTCCAAATATCTCCCCTACACATCTTCCCTTAGCCTGAAATTCTCCCCTCAGAGATGCCGCCAAGATTTTATAATAAAAGATGTGTAAAATTACCATCTGGAAAGAGCCTTTGAGATCTTCTAGGCCAGTCCTCAAATTGTATGGTTGAGTAAAATACCACCTTACATAAGGTCACTGTTTTGCATAAGAATTTAGTCTTTAAACTGCAGCAGTAGTTCCCAAAGAGAATGTGTTCAGTAAAATGCTGGTCCTTTCTGACTTTGGGTCAAAATAAATGTACCATGGTCAAATTAGTTTGGAAAATGCTGTGTGGATTATATCACCTCCCCTCCTCTCCCTTTTGTGGATTCTCAATGAAGATTACTACACGATTAAAGATTCCAGTAAGTTCTACCATCAAGAACCCAATTATTTAAGTTTTTTCCCCCAAACTTATTTACTTACTTACATTTTTTACAATATAATTTTTACTAACATGCAGAGGAATGAGTGCCTCTGTGTAAGCCATTTGGAAAGTATGACATTATATCATAGTGTGTTCTCTTCTTTATCAGAAAAAAAACTCAAGGATAATATTTTATATTGATTCACATTCAGTTATTTAGAACTCATCAAGTCTCAGTTTCCCCGATAAGAAGGGTTAGGTAATGGTAAATAATTTGGATACTCAGAAGGATCTGAGACATGCAAAATATATTTTGACAACAATCTGGCCCTAAGCATGGCCAGATTTTATAAGTGGGACTGTGCCATGTCAAAGAGATTAAAGACAAGGACTCAATCAACTGACCACTTTGTCCCTATGTTGCAGAATTTCATCCTGATTTGAATTTTAGAACTCTTATTTGTCCCAAACCACTACTTTCTATTAAAAGGTTCCTTTCCCACATCTTTTATGAGCAAAATAGCAGACACACAGTAGGTGCCTAATGATGAGTTGAGATTAAAAATGTCATGTCACCAAAACAGAACTGATCATGGATAGCCTTCTTTCCGCAAGATGGAAACCAGGATATAACTAGACTCAGGATTTCATTTTACTAATTTTTATTCATCTTAAGCAGTTTATTTTTTCAAAAAATGTTTAAATATTTTCAGTTGTTCAGCTGACTTACGAGTTTAAATTAGATATACTTTATCAGCAAAATTTAGTCTTTTCAACAGAATTATACTTGACCAAAAAAAATTATTCACAGGTGTCAATACAATAGGGTGGATCAGTAACATGTATATGATGTTCTGAGCTTGCACTCTTGAGAAAGGAGAAGGTGCACCGACAACCAAGTTTACAGTAACACCTTAACATCTAATCTGCAGATTCAGAAAACCCACATGGACCCAAACAGGACTTGTAGTGGGAACCATTTCTCTTCAGTCTCTAAGTGGCTCCCACTATTAAATGGAGATTGGCCTTAGGGAGTTGGGATGGAAACTTTCACTATTTTTCACTCTTTTCCACTTATCTAGTAGATGTAACCAGAAAAATGTCTTGTCTTAGCATGAGCTACCTAACAAAATACCACAGACTGGGTGGCTAAAACAACAGAAATTTATTTTCTCCCAGTTTTAAAGGCTGGAAGGTACAAGATCAAGATTATAGCAGGGTGTAGTTGCTGGTGAGAGCTCTTTTCCTAGCTTGCAGACAGCTGCCTTCTCCCTGTGTCCTCACATGGTGGAGAGAAAGCAAATAGCTCTGTAGTGTCTCTTCTAACAAACGCACTAATCCTATCAGCTCAGGGTTCCACCCTTATAACCTTACTTAACCGCAATTACTTTTTCACTCTGAATACAGTCACATTGGGAGTTAGGGCTTTAATGTATGCATTTGGGTGGAAGGGAACACAATTTTCTCCGTAGCAGCCATGTAGATACAAAGCACAAGTCAGTGGAAGCTTCTTCTCTTTTTATCTCTCCTTCCATCATCCAGCCCCTTTCTGTCCAACACATCATATTATACAGCATAGGAAAAACAGTCAATGTTCAAGAAATAATTTTCAAAATAATTTAAAACAGATTGGAATAGATAAAAAAAAATCTCATTCCCTCAGCTGCCCCTCAAATCACCATATTCAAAGAGACACCAAGTTCAGTAGCATCTGAATTTTCATCTACTACATTGAATAATGACTGATGGTTCAAAAACCATTGCCAGAGCTGTTAAGTCAGCGCATGTGGCAGTTCACAGATCCTGAGTCCCTTTGTTTTCACTGCCATGTGACAAGGCCATGGATAACCTGTTCCACCACATTTCAACATAAGGGAACTTCCTAACTGGAGATCCCTGGGGCCCTGTCGAAAACAATCAGCTACGTAAATTAGAGACCACTGTGCTGGTCTCTTTTTTGAAAACCAGTGACTTGAAGACAACAAAGGGACATTTCAACCATAGTTTGAACAATGGCAATATTAAGTGCATAGTGTCACAAGAAGAACACTTTGATAAGTGAATACACTTATGTGAAGGTATAATAAAGTCAAGTTTGTGTTTTGCAAAGCTAGTCTCTTAACCTCTCTTGCTTTGGACAGGAGCATGCCCACCCTTCTTAATTTCAGGTCATCAATAAAAGGTTCTGAGCATGACTAGGTTTGAATAGGCACTGTTTGCCATTTCGCTTTTCTTACTTTTCTTCATTTCCCACCTAGGGAACTACAGGGAAAGTGTGTGTACCCATGGCAGAGCTGGTTCAAGGCTTAACAGGGTCAACAAACGTGGCATGTGCAGAGTGTACAATGCTAAACCTGTGCCATTTTCAGAGACTATATTTTGACTATAATGCTTTGGTCTCCTAATGTTTCTATAAATTATGCAGTTTCTCTTTTGGTATGAACTTCCTCACCCAGGAAGAATAAGGTTTGCTAACTCTTGCTGAAAATGAAAATACCTGCGTCTTCCCAAACCCTAGCATAGGGGCAAACCACAAAAGACCGTCAATGATATCCATTCGATAGTGAAGACCTATATGTTGCAATGAAGAAATGAATGAATGAGCTATCATGGGGGTTGTCTGACATGTCAGCTCAACATTCAGAATCGACCTATTCCAAAGTCTAAGAACAACAATCAATATAATTTCTTTTAGGAAATTTAGAGCAAAGAGAATGAATTGAATAACACAAGTGTGTCTCTAATGACACGTCTAAGGGCAATTCTAGTCTAGTGAGGAAGGGGATGCAGTTAGAATCCAAGTGTCCCACCATCATCACAAGCTTCTGTTTTGTTTTGCTTATTTTCTTTCAGAAACTATATTGGGAAGTTCCTTAATTAGAAGCTCCCTGATTTTCTACCATAGAATCTAGGAGAGCATTTTTTTTTTACAAGTTTCTTTTCTTTAAAAAGAAAAAGACATTTGTCATCAAATAGAATGTGTCACCACTACCAGTGAGCCCTATGCTTATGCTACCACACTGATTGCATCATGAACTGAGGTCCTTCAGTAAGCATTTCTGAGGCCAATCAAGTGAGGGAGAGAAGCTCTCCCATGGCATTCTTAGCCTGTATTGGATATAAAGGGGAAAGCTCAAGAAACTGCAGTTTCCCTCTGTGGCCCTTTTGTGGGCCCAAAGCAGCTATTAAAGATCCTTGGTGTTCCTGGATTATGTGCTGAACAAACCAATGTTTGAACCACAGAAGGGCCAGGCTGAGGCTGGTCTGGTCTGCAGGGGCCTCCTTTGTTTGGGGGTTGGAATCATTCCTTGGTTCCTTTTCACTACTCCTCCCCACCCCCAGCTCCTTCCCCTCTCCCAATTCATTCTTTAAGAATTTATCCTGCTGCTTCTTTAACTCAGCATGTGTCTGGGCAGATGTCCAAGAACTCTCCCTTCAACAACGACAACAACAGGAACAGGATAAAAAAAATCCTCCACTTCAATTCAGTCCTCCCTGCTCTTGCTAGCTCTCCCGTCTCTCTCCTGGCTTTTAGCAGCTCATGATTGATATCGCCCCCAACTCTCTCACCCTGGGACTCCACATGCCTTTCTACTGAACAACACCTTCTCTGTGAGGCGACCTGGGAGCCCAGCCACTAGGCCCTGGAACCCCCTTGGGGTCTTTTGAGAGAGAAAAAAAGAAAGGCCAAAAAGGGGCCCTAGATGGGGGCAGACCCAACAGGTACAAAGCAACCAAAGAGCTGAATGCAATGAGCTTTTGTGTGAGGGCCAGGGACTAACAGAGGTGGAGAGAGGCAGGAGAGGCGAAAAAGGGGTGAAGGGGCAAGAGGGTCTTTCCATACCTCTTTCCCACCCGTTTCTTTGCCCCAATGAGAAAGGCAACCACAGTGGACCACCAAAGGACCAAGTATATTTTGAAACAATGAAAATCATTATACCAGAACTTTCTTTTGAACTCTATTGGCCTCTCTTGACTTTCCTTGAGAGATAATATGATATTTTCAATCACATTTAGTTACAAAAAGATTCATCTAATATTTATTGAGTACCTATTAAATTCCAGGTATTATGCAAGTCGTGTGCTTATGCGTTTAACTCATGAAACATCAAGGTACTAGTCACTCTGTATTGGCAGATGAGAAAACTAAGGTGTAGAGAGATTAGTTCACTTATCCTGTATCACACAGTTAGTAGCTGACAGTGTTGGGAACTGAACTTAGGTCTTGCAATATCAAGGACCATACTTATTCTGCACTACTCTGCTGCTACAGTAAACTTTGAGAAATGAAAGAATGATTCAATGAAGGGCTCCTGGCAAAGACAAGAATACTATTGTTATTTCTAGTATTTGTATTTGTACTCCCACTAATTCTGCATCAAGAAATCTGCATCATCCATAAAATTATTTTTCTCCTTTCTCATCATAACTAACTTGGAATACAAAGGTCGGGTGAAGATTGTCCCAAAGTCGATAAACCATATTATCTAATTTTACTTTATAAATGTTTTCTTGGGTATCCAATTTAACATTATAGCCTCTACATTTCAAGAGGGGCAGTTTGAAAGCCTTTGTCTTTTTTAAAACTGCTCTAAAAAATATTGTCTACTATATAAGAGACAATTCTTTTTCAAAGATACTTTCAGAAAAATTGTGTGTCTTTTTCATTGGGTAAAATAATATTCTGACAGATAAACCTGTGCTCTTGGTTAAACAAAAAATGTCATATAAGATGGGTCCCTTTTCTTCCTGGCTTCCAGCAAACACAGCCCACATCAGTCCTCAATGTAAAAGATCAGAGCCTTGAAGGAGCCAGGTAGCTCCCAATCCTTTTAGATAATCTCTGCTTTGCTTTCCCCCTAATTGCTGAATTTTTATTACACTTGTAAACCTCTGAAATTCCTTTGGAAACAGGTAAGACATAATTCCAAGATCTATCCCAGTCTAACTCCAAGTCTAGCACCATAACTTGAAACATTAACCTTAATGCTCCCCGGTGGGGATAGAGCAGAATAAGACAAAGCAAGTTCCTAAGTGGAAGTGAAAAAAGTAACTCTATCTGTTTAGGTGAACAATGTGCAGGAGAATCTGCACTCCACTCTACTGGGAGCAGAACTGGGAAGCAGCTATCCCAAGTAAGAGCAGGAGAGGAGCAGTCACCATGGCTGCAGCAAGACCAAGACTTTGCTCCTTTATCTTCCTGCTTCAGGATTTCCCTCCCTTACCTACTTTCTATAATGACCCGCCCCCTTTCTTCACCTGCTTTCCTAGGCAATCACCACTTCCTTCCCTTCCTATTGCTCTTTCTTCTGCCCCCCACTTTCCTTCTCTTCCCATCCCCTTCTTTTTTCCAATTGCATTAAAAGGGCAATTCCCTGGGGAAAAGAAAGAGGAGACAGCCAAAAGGTTGTAACTTGTCATTTAGAAAATTATTCTGTTAATGTTGAATATTAATGGGTCTTTTAAAATGACAGATACACACCTCTGGCAGTGTTATGTTACACCCTCAGAAATATAGAACAGCAATCAGGAAATCCATCAGCAAATACCTTTGGAGTATTTACTTTATGCAAGAACTGGGTTAGTGAGGTGATAGTGTTAAAATTATGAATAAATTTTAATGTGGACCCTTACCACAGACAGAATAGAATCGAGTGAGATATACATATATGCCACATTCAATAACCCAAGTGAATCATACAAAACCTACATAGATCCCATGTTATGTGTAGTAAATGAGCAGGTATCAGGGCAGAGTGCTAGAGATTAGATGGGCACCCCCGAACTCTCAGAGGCAGGGTGCACTGTTGGGTGGGCTCAAGAATGGGTAGCTTGAGATGAGCTTTGAAGGATGGTTGAACTTTACAGAGAAGCAGCAGAAGAGAGCTGTGGCCTTAAGATTTATGCCCCTTCCCCCCCCAAACACAGACACATACACCAATGCATGTGTGTGCACACACACACAGTCAGCCACTTCTCAAGTCAAGGTAACTGGTCTTAAGATTCGGGCAGGAGTGAAAAGAAGTTTGAATGGAGGTTGGGATGAGAATGAATGAGTAATGTCTCCTGTCAAGACACTGAAGAGTCATCCTCACAGCAACCTGGGATTGCTGCCATGGTTAGTACGAAACCAAAGTGCTCATACATGAAGGATTCATCAACTATTGTTTTCTCTTAAATTCAACTAATCCAATAACCAAATGGTTTTAACCTCACTGCTCACTTCAAGAACTTACCACAACTAAGCAGAACAATGAGGGTGGGAATGAGAGGAGCAAAATCATTTCTTATTTGTGAATCAAGGGGACTGATCTCACGGATCTTTGGCTCTCCTATATATGTCATACCCCTTTCTACTGCTTTGCCACTTTAGCTAATAAAGATTATTTCTATTTCTTTATTGCACAAAAGCCCCAGGTCTCATAAATAAGGGGTCTGCTCTGCATCAATGTTTGAACTTCCTTGACCTGAGTATGAGTCCTGTTCTAGAATATTTTCCTCCCGGTATGTGGTACCTAAGTCCCTAAGTTGGCAGCTCATGAGCCTGAACAGATGTGAGTCCTCATCACAGAGCAAGTGCTTTCAGCACCAAATGACAGAGCTAGGCATAAGAAATAAATGCCACCTATTTCCTGCTGAATCATTGATTTGCTTTCTGAAAATATAACTGCTTATTGTTAGAGCAGGGAGGGAGAAGCTATCATTGGTTTTTGTTTCATTTGGTATTTTCCTTCAGATGGATGAAAGCGTGGATTTTTTCATTAGTATCACCTGTAAGAAAACAAACCCAGGGATATCTATTTCTTTTATTCTGTTAAATGCTAATAGCTTGCAAGTAACCAGTATCCAGTCTAAGATTTTGACTCTGCTGGATATTTTGTGTAAGCAGTAGTCTATTGTAATTAATAAGTCATGAAGAGCTAGGCAAAGTTAAATTCTCTCTTATTCCTTTTTTTTTTTTTTTTTTTTTTTTGAGAAGAAGTCTCACTCTATCACCCAGGCTAGAGTGCAGTGGCATGATCTAGGCTCACTGCAACCTCCGCCTCCTGAGTTCAAGTGATTCTCCTGCCTCAGCCTCCCGAGTAGCTAGGATTACAAGCTAACACCACCACATCTGGCTAACTTTTGTATTTTTTTGTAGAGATGGAGTTTCACCATGTTGGCCAGGCTGGTCTCGAACTCCTGACCTTCAGGTGATCTGCCCACCTCAGCCTCCCAAAGTACAGGCATGAGCCACCGTGCCCAGCCAATTCTCTCTTATTTCTATACACCATGGAAAACAACTGTAATTGTTAACTTTCAACTACATGTATATGTGTACTAGAGGGGAGGGGAGATTGGGGGCACCTAAGTCAGAGGCTCAGGTTTTCAATAGTGGAATAGCCATTGTCATATGCTACCTGTCAAAATTATATCTTCTCCATGTAGCTGCGATAGGGAGCAAGTTTCAGTTCAGTATCTTTAGTGGAGGCAGTTGAAGAGTGAGGCTAATTGGTGAGTAGGGTTAGCAGAATGAGCTGCAAAGAGTTGCAGTCTAACTTTTAACCTAATCACCTATGTATCTTCCCTATGGCAGGTGGTTAATTTCCAAAGGAAATTTTGGGGTGAACAGCTAAAGAATTTAAATACCCTTTACTCCATGACATTTTGATTGGAACTTCTTTGCTAGTCAGTGGTTAAATGTCAACTATCAATAATTTTAGAAGACAAATTTAAATTGATGAATATTTATGTGCAAGACAGCACTAGATGGTATGAAAAATAGAGAAGGGGATGAGACACGGTCACTCTCAGAAACTTGTAACTTCCCAAATACTGCCTGGATTGCTGATAATGAAGGACTTAGGGATAGACTACACTGACCTTAAGTAACTCTCTTCTCACAATGGGAGTGCTTGGTCAAACGAAAGGACTACAAAGGAGGACAGCAAACTTTCTCCCTAAATCAGACATGGAATTCATGTTCCAGACTGGATTATTCCATTGTGCAGAACAAAAGTCACTGTTGTACAAATAAACACAGTCACTCAGTCAACAAATGCTGATTGAACACTAGCAGGAAATCAAAGAAGTAAAGGGAGAGACAAGTGAGAATTTAATCAGTAGAGAAGAATATCCTTTAAATAATGGCTTCAGAGAATCCCAGCTCCTTCTGCCTTTCTGCTCCCACAGCACCACACAAGAGGGGCTGTGCTGTCACAGATGTGAGGTACAGCTCTTGACAGCAGGTGTTCCTAGCTACGGACAGCGCACAAGTCCCCAGGTACACCAAGGGGACCCAGGTCTTTACTAAACAGCTCTGATTCTGAGGAAATTCTTTTGAATACTCAACTGAAACCTGCTTCTTTGTAACTTCCACCCATGGGTCTTTCTTGCCTGCTGCATTAACAGGTATTAAGGAATCAGTGTATGTTGATACATTCAACTACAATAAAATCACTTATTTAACACTCAGCTGTGTATCAGGAACAGGGGATAGGCAGGGGGATATAAAGTCTTTGAGAAACCAGGGGGAGAAGAAAGGTACATAAACAAGACAATAATGGAACTGATACTCTGTTAGAAGGATGCCTAAAGAGGCATGGGTCCAGCCACGGGTGACGTAGTGACCATTCTGCACAGAGGAGAAAGTGCCATTTAAGTTTAGAAAGTCATTGGACAAGCCAATTCTGAAAGAGCATTCGAGGCAGAGGTAGTGCCCCACAAGGATGTACAGGGACACAGAAAGACAAAGAACGTCTGAGGAAATCCAGGGGACTGATGTGACCATAATGACAAATGCAAAAGGAAAGAGACATACCATCAAGAGCCTCAATTCCACCTTTCAGAGTTTGGATTTAATTCTGTAGAGGACAGGGAGCCAGGAGGGCCTGTTAAGCAATGCCTTTGCTGGAAGGTGGGCAGAGAAGGAGTTAATGTCCTGATTTCATGTATGAAAACAATTGTGGCACAAAGAGATTATGCCTGAGGCCACTCAGCAAGAGAGGCCTGGAACACAGTTCTTTCTACCCCCAACCCAGACTGCTTTCCACTAACCCATGCTGTTTCCAGAGTCAATACATCTTTGTGGGAAGCAATATATTTCTTTGGATATCCTGTGGGGAGCAAGATCCTTACCTGCCAATAAGGAACTGTAATCCTCTTACTTCCATGAAAGGAAATGTTACTTTGATGGCTCCCAAGCTACCAAGTATACATTTCTATCAAATCACTTACCCCAATGTCATTGGGACTCTTTATCCATCTTCCTTTTCCCACTAAATTCTGAGTTCCTTGAAATCAGAGACTACATCTTCAATCAGTCCATAAGACAAGTGTTAACTAAGCAATTTCCATGTGCCAGGCACTGTGCTAGACATGCAGCATTTCTACCATAAGTGATCAAGACATGGTCTCTGCCCATTGTGGAACTGCAATCATTCCAATCCTGAATTCCCAGGAAGTGAGCACAGGATTGACATTTCAGAAAATTGTGTGGATGACAAAATGAGGAAGCTGGTAGTGTTGCACTATTTTCCTCCAGTATGGAGCGGTCTCTGAAGCTGTGCCCTGTGCCTGCACAGCTTGTAAAGAAGAAAAGAAGCCCAAGTCTCAATCTTGGTCTCCATCCCCCACCCACCACCACTCAGAAATATAAGGCTTAGGACATTGACATGCACCAGGCTGGACCTCACAGTTCCCGCCCACACAGAGGACCAGCAGGTGCTAGATCTCTCAGCATTTGATGGCCAGGAAAGCACCCAGTCAAAAGCTACAAGAGTTACGAAACCGAGATGATGCCTTCACTGCATTCTAGTGTCCTCCCCCAGAACATTTACAACTGTCAGTTACCTGGTGTGATTGAAAAAACGAATGCCCTGAAACAGGGAGATGAGTAGGCTGTAGGTTCAGCACTGTGGTCCCAAACCCAAATCCCAGCCATGTGACACCTGCCCACCACATGGTGCTCAGCTGGGTGGCTGCAAGCCCAGCCTAGGCTGCTCTGGTGAGGAATGTCCCCCTGCTGAGCTGGCCAGAAAGGGCTGCCAGCAAGCACTGCCACTCCCCATAACTAGCCAACCTCCCAAAGCTGCCAGGACAGGCAAGCCTAGTACAACTTCCAGTTGTCTGCTCCTTCCACCATCAGCAATGATGACGTGTACAGCAAGGCAACTTGTTTTTTCTTTTTTTGTAAAGAATAATCCTTCTTTGCCCTAACCTGGTCGTTGAGTCCTTACTTTTTGCTGCTGGTTTGGAGATCATTACAATTTGCCTTGTCTTCAAGAGGTGTCCATGTGGTTTACACACAGTCCTAGTTCATACTGAAACAATCATTCTCAATGGAAATTGTTAGGGTCCAATTGTTGTCTGATTTTAACCTGAGGACAGGATTATCATGTAAGCCAAAGCAGACCAAGATAGTCAAGCCATGTGTGATCTCAGTGGAGGCACACAATTACACTTCCTTGTGGTGCTGCGAAAAGATGCCAAATATGCAGTCACAGGGCCTGGGTGGGAGTCTCCTTCCTCTGCCCTGCATGGGACCATGAGCAGACTGCTGACCTGAGGATCTAGTGTCCTCTGCAGTAATACAGGGGTACCCTCTGCCACCACTTGGGATCTTATGAAGATTAAGTGAGAGAAAAACCTTCCATTTCCATGTGCACCTCCACCTACTTTCAAAAATGTTTTTGTGACAGTCTGCAAATGAAGGAAACATACACAGTAAGACTTACCAGAGAAAGAAAACATCCAGTGATATGCAGAGGGAGGATGAAAAGGATAGAATTATACCCACACTCTCTCGGCTGACAGAGTGGCAGGTAAACATTCAGAAGTTCTGATGAGAGAGAAAATGAATTTTCTGTGTATCTGGTGTCTGGTACTGCTGCTCAAAAGGAAACCAGGTGATGGATTGCCCATCTCCAACCAAAGGTTGCATTTTGAATCCTATATCTCTTTTGAAAAACAGCGTGACACATGTATCAAGAGGAAAAAGGGAAGTCACTCTACTCCCACTCTCAAGTATCTGTCTGAATGAAACAATCTCAGAGAATAAAAAGCTACATAAAAAGCTGTGCAACTGCTTCCAAAAGCAGTCCAATAATAGTAAAACACTAAAGTAAATGTGTATGTATACACACATACACAGACACACACACACACATACATTCAATGAAATATTGTCTGGTAATTAGAATCACCAAGAAAACATGGGGAAATATTTGTAACCATGGTAAGTGAAAGCAAACGCAAAAGTGTAAGATGATGAGTGTACGGTAGCATGTTTTCACAGTGGGAGATGGTGGAAGGGCACTGGTTAACCGCTAAACATAATCCTGGTATGCTGGTGAGAAGAGTGTGTGTGTGTGTGTGTGTGTGTGTCTTTTCATAAAAAGAAATCTCAAATTGTTTTTATAAACTCTTTTGTGAAGATAAGTATCACAAATAGTAGCTCATGCCTTTGAGATCTCTGTAGACCTTTAACTTTGCATGAGGTAGGCAGGCATGATTTCAATCTTTTCTAGTTAATATCGATGGGGGATGGGAGTGGGAGTTAAGACATTAAACAAAGCCCACAAAAGACTCTGGTGACCTTGGCAGCCTTTGGCCACTATCCCACTGGCCATGGTCACTGGTTTTAAACCCAAGGAGTTCCCGTGTCAGAGTGGAAGGCACACTCCGCTGGGAGTCTTGGGTTCAATGCAGCCTGACCTTGACCAATGTCACTGACCGACTGGGCCTCATGTCCTCATCTGCAAAACAAGTTGGCTGAGATCAACAAACTCTGAAGTCCTTCTTTCTTTAAGGTTCGGTGATTTTATGATCCTGTAAATCTCGACATGAATAAATTCCTTTTTGTATGTGAAAAACTCTGCAATGAAACATCTCTCCAATAAAAAAAGAAAGAAAAAAAGGCTTCTCAAAAGGCAGCACAGACCAACAGAGAGTGCAGAATGTGGGGTTAGGCAGACAATGGTTCGAATCCTGACTTGTTGCTTCCCATATGTTTACTTTTTCAGGAAATTATTTAATCTCGCTGTAATAGAAGATTAAATGTGTTGATTTATGAAACTCAAGAGTGGTGCTGAGTGAGTGAAAACACCTGGTTAAAACGGTGTTCAAGCCATAAGTCAATTATATAGCAAAACAGGTAAGTCTGAAAGCTTATATGTGTCCAAAGACAGTAAGTTCCAGACTTTTTGAGACAGCTCTAATTTCCCATACTCTGGTTGCCCGTTGTTCCCGTAAGGACACAAATGTTTTGATTTCTGTCTGGCAAGTGCAGTCATGGTGCACCTCATCGTTCAACAGAAACCCACGTTCCTCCTCAACCAAGACGATTTTCTGATTTTGAAGAGTGTTCGTAGTCTCTGCATTTTCTGTCCATGAGACAACACTCACGTGCAAAGCTTTTTTGTTTGCTTGTTTGGTTTGTTTGGTTTGGTTTGGTTTTTTGAGATGGTGTCTCACACTGTCGCCTGGGCTGGAGTGCAATGGCGGGATCTCGGATCACTGCAAGCTCCGCCTCCCGGGTTCAAGAGATTCTCCTGTCTCAGTCTCCCGATTAGCTGGGATTACAGACTCCTGCTACCACGCCCAGATAATTCTTTGTATTTTTAGTAGAGATGGGGTTTCACTGTGTTGGCCAGGCTGGTCTCAAACTTCTGAACTGGTGATTTGCCTGCCTCGGCCTCCCAAAGTGCTGGGATTACAGATGTGAGCCACCTCTTGAAGCTCTTTGCTGGGCTAGATTCTTGCCTGAGTTCTGCATGGAGGTGGTCTGACAAAGACAGAGACTGAGTGTTCTATTTCTGAGACCTCAATTATTTAACTGTGTGACCCTAGGAAAGTCACACGCCCAGTTTGGGGTGTGATTGCCTGGTGATGCAGCTGGTTTGGAATGTAATGAAGCCTGCAGCTTTCAAAAGTAATGCTTTTCTGTTAGCTACCTGCACTCTTTGTAAATTCTCTTATTAAATGCTCTTCGTTCTACCCTAATCACTATGTAAAGTCATTTGGATCCAAGCCTTCTAGGTTTAGGAGCAGCAGGGCTGTGCCGCTGTGCAGATCTGCCTCCTGTCGATTGAGGGTATACACAGTACCAGCTTGGAGATCCCTCAGTGCTGTCTGGATTTCACCCAAGGGGCAATATTATCATCTGACCCCAAACAGAACAAGCCCCAGAAGATCGTCAATTTCCCTAAATCGCTGGCTGGATACATGTTTAATGCATTCTTGTCAACTCAGAGTAAGACACACAGTATCCTGGGTCAGGAAAAGGCAAGAGGACCCACGGGGGAGGAAGGGAGGTGCAGAAAGTGACAAATTTGAAAGGTGTTTTTTTAAAAATCCTAACTGCTTCTTTGTTAGAACTGGATCCAGAAGAATAAAAATTTAGGGGAGGGGATGATGTGGGGGTGATGAACTGCAGTGTTCTATTTCGTTGAACACAGGCCTCTGACAGGTTGTAAAAGCAGCATTTATTTCAGCAGGCAGCTGAGGACTCATTCATGGAGAGGCTACGCCCCTTCTTTTGCTGATGCTCTGGTGTGCACAGAAAGGGCTCCCGTCCTGGCTTGATAACTGGACATGGACGGGAAATTTCCCTTCTAGTAAAGGCAGAGCTAGATGAATCACAGGGGTACTAAAAACTTACCACTTGCCTTTCCCAGAGTCTGGCCGACCCCTCCCCAGAGGGCTCCCTCACTTCCCCTCCTGCACCCGCTCCCCTCAGCCAGCTGCTGACCCCTCTCTGTCTTTTCCCAGTATATGCTGCACAACTGCCCTCTAGCCTGGCCCCTCAGGCTTTCCTGAGAATTTGCATTGTAGCCTTTGCTTGCACCTGCTACACAGCCCCTCCCCCTTCGCTCTCCTCTCAGGGGTCTGCCCTAGCCCCCTTCCCACCCATGAGTAGATTCCCAGGCAGATAACTGCAGCACAGAATGAAAGAGGCTCATGGAAGCTGCTGTCCCCCTGCCCACCTGCCTTGCACTGGCTTTTATGGGACGTTCCCTTGGAGCCCCTCCCTCACCTCCCCTTCTCTCTCCCAGGCCTCCTTCTTTCATCTGTTATCCCTGGTTCCCAGGGTCTCTCTGCTGTTTCTCTAATTTGTTTATTGATTTGGGGAATCAAATCACTATTGTTCAGCCAAAGAAACAGTGTGGTGTCACAGAGGACACATTCACGTGGTCTCAGAAAAGCTAAATTATAGACTCTGGACACTGCAGCTGGGAGGGTCTTCCAACATCATCTCTTTCAAGCTTGTCACTTCCAAGATGAAACAGAGGCCAACAGAAGCTGCAGGCCCCTATTCCTGGGCATCCGTATGTCCTCAGGCTGTTGTTTTGCCTGTCTGAGTCTCAGTTTCCTCATCTGCCTGGCAACAGAAACAATGTGTTGGAATTTCAAAGAAAATCTTGACAATCCCAATTGTGCTGGTTGACCAGAGCAGCGAATGGGTAATCCTGGCTGCAGCCTCACTGTTAACACATGAGTCCTATCACCTGCCCTGCATCCTCCATGGGAGACAAACTGGAAAGCACTATTTGCATGAATAGCACAGGTATCACTAGCATCAAAACAACATGTTCAGAAAAGCTTCAGATTTCTGTCACTTGTATATCTCCAGCCCCAAGAAAATGACTAAAGTAAATAGTAGCCAAAGAGAAGTCTAACAGACTATGTCTCATTTGATAATTCAAATATCTATTGCCCATTTCTCCCTTCCTCGCCCCTGAAAAGTAGACACAGGCCGCCCCGTACAACCTCCTCTTCAAATCCAACTCACACTTTAAAGTTCAGTTGAAAACCCCTGCTGATAACTCACATCTCAAAGCCCTAAAGCCCAGATGGGTTTTACCACACATTTTAATGTAAGATTGTGGGTAGTCTAACTTTGTTTCCTCATCGAGAGAGTTCAGTTCCTAATGGTGGGAACACTACTTTCCTCTATTACTCCTTAGTGTTCAACATGCATTGGAAATATGATAAAAGCTTATCAGGTGCTTGATTTCTGAATCAAAGAGAGAACAGGAATCCAAGTCTCCACTTAGTTCCTGGCACAGGATGTGCCAAGGCCAGCAGCGATATATCTTCTCACCTCACCATCAGGGTCTGTCACATGAGGCAGTCCTCCCTGACCAACAATATGCTTGTGATATTAGAGAGAGGGTACATAGCCAATGTTATGAGATTTCAACTGACGCTAAGTACAGCTAAACAGGATTCAAGGACCCTGAATTCCACACACTTTATCTTCATAGCCACCTCTACACACCTGTCCATATGCTATTTCACTTACCAGAAAATGCTCGCCACCAAATGTGATTATCAATGTGAGCCAATTTTTAAAAAACTGTTCAGATTCTGACATTCTGGAATACTATGAATAGGTGCACAAGTTGCGCACTGCCCAACATCAGAGGTTACAGCTCAGAGTGCAGCCAGCCTGCATCTATCTCTTCTCTGAAGCCTTAAAGATCAATGTTCATATGGATCCCTGATTCTTAAAAACATTTGTCTTTGTCATGTGAGGTTTTAATCAAACATTCGGTTATATAGAGAGGGAATTTTATTTAGTCTTGGCTTATCACTAGAAGCTCCTACTTCCTAGGCCACCTAAAATTTGCCATCATTTAGACTAACAGACAGTATGTTTGCTTTGCCAATTCTAGATGTGTAAGAAGCCATATCTAATTTTTGCCCAATTTATTGTAATTAATTCAATTTTTAAAAAATCAGCAGCACTCAACCTGGCCCTTGGATCTGGCCTTCTGTTTAATTTGCTATCTGTTTTCTTTGGGCCAAAACTCCTCCTAACCCCACCCAGCAACCTCCATTTCTATCACAACTATCTTGCATCTAGTGCAAGTTTTGCATGAGGCAAGTTCTTGATACATTTTTATATAACTGTGCAAATTCAATAAGCTAGAGGTAGTTTCTAGAAGATTCTAGTCTCTGTTCATGAGTGTGGTTCTCTGTACCAACCTTCCCCCATTGTCCTACTCCCGCTGGTCTAGGTGCCTTTTCTCTACTCCTTCAGGCCTTGCCTCAGCTATAGATCACATTCTCAGGTTATCTTTTTTGCTGGCTCCCCCATTAGACTGGGGGTTTATGGAGGGCAAGGGCCCTCGTCTTCATTTATCATTATTTCCAGCCTATAGGACTTGGACTCTATCATGGAACAGAACCAAAGGACCTGCAGATTCAACCTGGCAGACAGGGCCGCCAGCACTCTCTTACAGCTCCAGGATATTTGGGGGTTCCAGCATTATTTAACAACAGAAACCTCATCAGGGTTCCCATGTCCAGAAACAGATGTGATCCATTAGTGTGTGAGCATTCAGAGGAACCTGAGTGTCTGACTCAAATCTTACATCTGCAGCACTCAGGACAGTGCTTGGCACGTTCTGCAGAATTACTACGTGTTTCTTGCATAAATTAATTACTGAATACAAGCTGGATCCATCACCATGTTCTCTGTCTTTCCTCAGAAGGCAAAGCTGTGTAAGTTTCCCTTTTTAATGATGGCAAAATCATAGAAATGTAGAGTCTAGATGGAATTGGGGAGCTGGTTCCAGCTTCTCATTTCCAGATGGCAACTCTGAGGTCCAAGATCTCACAGAAGGCACCCTGCTCCCAGTCTAGCACACACTCATCTCCGTCACACTGTCACATTTTGCAGGAAATCCAAGCCTCAAGAGCTTGCAAGGCCAATGGCTGAGTGGACTATTGGCTTCTTTCTTTCCACCCCTGTCCAGCACTTGTCTCCCCATAATGAAGAAGAGTTTCCTTTAGGAAAGAGAACAAAAAAAAAACCCTTCTTCTTCCCAGGAAACAGCCAGAAGTTTTTACATCTTCTGCCATGTAAAAACACGGGGAGGAGCCATCATCACAGGGTATCTTCCAAAGGCAATGCCTCCATTTCAAAGAGAGCCTGAAAGGACATGGCCACAGAATGGAGAGTTCAACTTCAATTTTGTTTGAGTGTAGGACATCAGTGGGAAAGACTCTCAGAGAAACACTTGTGGACAGTGTCACAAAGAAATGGCATCAGCTTCTTTCTTTTTTTTTAAGTGGACTCATGCCTTTTTACCTTTTTACAGCCTGTCTCCTCTCTCTTCTATGGACAACTGATCCTCAGAATGAACATGTCACTGATGTGGCCCCAAAGAGACCTCTGAAGTCACCCATGGCTAATGCCATGGAAGGGACAATCTTGGCAACACTTCTGGCCTGTGAGGTTTTCACATCAAGGAAAATAATCTTGAAATAAGAGAAATCCCAGGCCTGCTGAAGTGTAGCATTTTCTCACACTTCAGCCCTCCTCAAATTATAAATGCTAAGAAAATGCTGCCCCATAAAGTATCGCCTTCCAGCTTACATATTGGCTCCATCCCAGTTCACATATAGAAACTTGATTTTCAAGGTGTTGGCAGGATGCAATACAAAGTGCAACTGGGGCACAGATATCAATGCTGCCACAGAACAGGCAACTATCCTGCAGTCCACAGGAGACAGGCAGAGATACCCAGCCAGGGCACCAATAGATCCCTTTTGCACTGCCCACATGGACAGCACTCCATGCCAAACCAATGAGCAAAAATATCTCACATGCAATCATGAGGAGAATAATTAATTACTGTTCATTTAATAAAATATTGCAACCCACAAGTGCTTGAGAAAACATTTTTTCTTGCTCTCTTAAGGCTATTTTATGGCCCTGAAACTATTTTCTAGAGGAATCTAGGAGCACTAAAAATCAATCAGAATTACAAGCAAATCATAGATGGTCAAAGGGAAACTGCATATCAAGAAAAAATGATTGAATTTGCAAAAACATAAATTTATTCAAGTATTTTAGGAACGACATCATTATCACTGTGGTATAGTCTTAACCTCTGCAGGGCTGTGTGTTGTAGGGGGAAGGAGGAAGGGCAGGGGGTGTGCATGTGCCATGGGATAGGAGGACTGGGAGAAGGGAGGCAGAGAGCCATGTCTGCAGAGACTTACATGCAGGTCTCCTCATGAGAGTCTCCTCATGAGAGCCCCACACCAGCACTGCCTCCACTTCTCTGCAGGCCCCTAATTCTACAAGTCTTGGGTATGCTGATGGGGCAGCTGCTCAGGCCACCCAGTCAGATGCTTCTGGGCCTCCTACAGCTCATTTCTATGGGGAATGGGATCAAGCTGTTATTCTCTGGTGAATCAGCCAGCTGTCCTGCTCAGAAAAGCTGCCACACAGGTCTTCAAAGCATGAAAAGCCAACTGCCTCCCTTCCTGTGTCAGCATTCAGACCAGCCACCTCAAGAATTCTGATCTCTATGGGGGATCCCCAGCAATGGGCCTTGACTTGGGGCCTTTTGCATACCCAGAGCCATGGCAGGCTTGTACTCCTCACAGGGACATGAGCAGCTGTGTTGCTTAACTCCGCCTCATGGTAGGGGAGGAAAGACAGATGTTGACATTCAATGTGAACTCAAAGGTTTAACTGCAACTTTAAACAGAATTGCTTTCTATCCCCTTCATTCTTTAGCTCTGTTGGTATCTTCAGCAGTCATCGTTCTACTTACGAAAGTATACTTCATACCCAGGCAGGTACAGGTTACAGAGTCATATGAGTGCACAGCAGCAGAAGGGCAGGTTTCCTTCCAGGAAACCCATTCTCTTTATTGCAGTCAGCACAATTTGCCAACCTGTAATTACTTTCATTGATATCTCCCTCCTTTGGCAAAGCATGTGGAGCAGTATGGAAGAGGCACACATGACAAACAGTGTGTGCATAGACAGGTGTGAGTGAGCACATGCATATGTGTGAGCACATGTGTATGTGTATTCATTTAAACATCTCTGCCTGGATGAATGTTCAGAGAGGGATGGGTGGATGGATCAAGGTTGCAGCCTGTAAAATGTTTTACAAGGCTACATTTGTCTCTTCATGAGTAAATAAAGTATGTTATGTTTTCAAAGAATTTCAAATTTAAGGTCTGGTCTAATATCTTAGGGCAAGTTGTCTGAAAAAGACTCAAGGAGAATAAGCAATAGAATTGTTCTCAAGAAGTCTGTGTTCAAGTCCGGACTCTGAGATCAACAGGAGGTCTTGAGCATCTCCCCTCTTGGAGTTTCAGCATTCTAATCTGGAAAATGAGGAAAGTGAATCTTTACTGAGTCACGAGCCACCTTCAGAATCTTTTGAAATTTACATGGTTCTTCCCAGAAAATGCACATGTTCATATGCAGATATAATTCTGCATGACATTCAAAGGAATTAATCACCTGAAGCCAATTTCTGGGTGAGGCAACATCCAGTGTCCCTTCAGGCTTGAGAAAATCTCTTTTTAATATTTCTGAGCAAGAAAATTGGAGCCTGTGGGCTTCCATTTCAACTTCTCTTTTCCTCATTCCCTCAACCCAATGATCCACATGGAAATCTACATCAAGCTCTGAAGCTCTCAAGTTCTGGAAAACTACTTCCCAAACCCAAGTGGACATGACATGATAAGGAACAAAAGATACTACAATTAGGATCTCCAGACCCTAAATCAAACATCATTCACTCAGCTGTGGCAATGATCATCTGGAAAGCTTTGGGACCTATGCTGCTTTGGGGGTTCCATTATTCAAATGCTACTTGAATCTGACTGTGAATGGACACCAGGAAACCATGAAGAAAGAGGTATTCTGCTTTCAGCCAATATTGTAAAGTTACCATCCCTCCATCTGTATTAAGGGGTTCTAGAGCACTTTTCATTGTCTTCCTTAAAAAGGACATAATGTTAGAGCTTAGAAGGTACCTTATACATTGCCTAGTTCAATTTTCCCAATGTTAGATGGGTGTTCAGGAAGGAGGGCCTGTGCCAGGTAGAACTGAGACCCAGATCCAGTTCTATCGATTCTCAAATCTTGATTTTTTTTTCTTGTCCTTTGCTGCCTGTTTTGGAGACCCGATATGAGAGAATACAGCAGACTGAATTTGTGGGGAAGAGAGGAAAGGTAGGAATATTTTGAGAAGTGAAGAAAAGGGTACCCAGGATAAGAGCTCCCCACTGCTTTACTTTCTAATAAATGCAGTGATAAAATCCATTAAATCCACAAGGACCTGTAAAAATGAGGCCGAAAATAGTCCTTGCAGAGAGGCCCTAAGGACACTTCGCCTTTTGCAGGGCAGATGGGATAAGCCTGGAGAATGTGGTGGTCTCAACACTAGCTATTCCAGTGGGCGTAGGGACCCTTGCTTTCTGCATTAGATTCTTTCCTAGAAAGGGTTATTCTGGGTGTTTTGACTTCCTAATCTTCCTAGCCTCTTATTTTCCACTGACTCACAGGCTTCAGAGCGTCTCATATATATTCTGGACTGATCTCCCATGAATCAGCCTTCCTAACACTTGGATTTGAGTTTTCTCTGCTCCTTTCACCCCTCACCTCCTTCCCCAACCCGAAGGTAATGAGCTATGGCCACTGAGACCAGAGCTCTTCTTTAAAAGAACAACATCATCTGCACTAAGACTGCATTAGGGACAAATTACTTGATAGAGCCTCTTCCTTGGATCCAGAAAAATACTAAAGGCCATGGGTAACTTTTCAACTTGATTTTTATGGCCTGGTTCCCCATACATCCCTTCCCCTCACAGTTCCAAGGAGTCTTTCGGGATTTCAGATGAATTTTCCTTTTAAATCCTAAGGTCAGGAATCAAATATGCACATTACTCTTCCTGAGACATGTATGCCCAGACTGGGGGAATGGGAGTAACTTCTTGTTTTGAATTTTTTTTTTTTTTTTTCGTTTTGAAATAGGTTTTTCCTTGGTCAGTTTCTGAAGTCTCTTCCCAGTCCTATTACAGAGAATGCTTGGGGTCAGCTTATTCACAGAATTTTTTTAAACTTTCAGTTTTGCTGGATTTGCCTTTATAGGAGAGTGAAGGGAAACCTCATGTTTCTAGGATCATCTGCTTGTGGTTTGAAAGATTCATTCAACTGTTTCTTACATATTCCTCTTTCAAAAAATCTGGTTCCCAGAACTTCTGCTCTATTTTCTCTGTTGACCACACTTGAACCTTCCAGTAGTTGAATAGAAAAAGGCAATATTCTCACTGGGACAAGAAAAAGCATCCATGCCAAGAATTACCTTTCAGGATTCTGCTGCCAATGATTAAAACACAGAAGCAATCTGCACTGTTGGATGTTATATACTGCTGCAGGAACCTAATCTTGCTTTATGTGGGATTTGTATCCTATTGGTGGTTAGGATGAGGGAAAGAAAGGATTTGTAGCAACTCCTAGTTACTCATAAGTAGCTGGTTAATGGTATTTTTGTTTGTTTGCTTTGTAATTCTTCCTTGATCAATTTCTGAAGTCTCTTCCCCAGCCCTACTACAGCAAATGCTTAGGGTCAGTAAGAATCATGTTAGCCTGGATCAAATGTAATTAGAAGGGGAAACAAGCTCTGGAAGGGAAATTTGGTTTCTCAAATGTGCTTTCTGCTGGTTCCTCCTGCAGCTCACATGTGTTCCAGGAAAGGTGGTCTCCTCAGTGGCCCCAATGAGGGTCCTGACCACTTTTCTGTCAGCGCATGCACTGTGTTCTCACAATGACTCTCCTTTCACTCTATATATCCCACCCAGCAGAGGATTCTCAGCCCACCTCAGGTCTCCCCTCTGAAGCCTTCCTGAGCTACTCTGGTTGGCTCTGACCTTTCTCAACTCTGAAATTATGGCCTCAAATGAAGCTTAATTGGTAGAGGGTTAGTATCAGTTGAACAAGTGAAGACTTGAAAATGAACCACACATAGATGGCCTCTGCTGTGGATGCTCATGGACTAGTGGAGAGGCAAACAAATAAACAAAGAGTTACAAAGACATGTGAAGGAGGGTAGATCAGTCAGAGTCTTAACAGGAAAGAGATGGCACACCCAAATCATGATTGTTAAGGAGAACTAATTTACCATCATGTGGATAAATGAAAGCGATGCACAGGAAGTTATGAACAGAAACGCTGTTACTGCGTCTTGGCTTAAAGCACAAAGAAGCAGGTACTGCAACGATAGGAGACTCCAGAGTGCTGGTGGGGTTTTGATGTCTTTCACCTCCAATCTAGTTTCCATTCTGTCACCAGAAAAAAACCTTTCTAAAGGCCA
Source organism: Colobus angolensis palliatus (assembly GCF_000951035.1). Classification (NCBI taxonomy): domain Eukaryota; kingdom Metazoa; phylum Chordata; class Mammalia; order Primates; family Cercopithecidae; genus Colobus; species Colobus angolensis. The sequence continues at coordinate 1,477,404 of NW_012116254.1, read as the reverse complement.
GATAAGAAGATTCCACTGCCTGTTTCTAGGTTCTGATGGCTTTGTTGACCCTGAGGGTAAAGTCCAAAGGCCTTGGCTTGCTCCTCCAGGCTGTGCAGCCTCAGGACTCAGCCCACATGTTCAGCTTGTCACTTCCCCAACCCTGAAGCTGCCATTATCTATACCACCATGCCCTTGTGAATTCCATTTTCCCCCTAACTGGAACACTGTCTTTGACTAGCCAAGCCCTACTTGTCCTTCAAGGTCCAACCCGAATATTTCTTTCCTTGTTGGTCTTGCCTAACCCCTGAATGGAGGTATTTTACTTTAGCATGCAAGCTCTGTATCACCTGTATCTCTTATGGCTCCCAAAAAGATGAGTGTTGAAGAGGGTCTCGGTTTAAGCAGGGCCAGAAAGACAGTGACCAATGAGACATGTATCCTGGTCTAAATCTTGGACTCCCTTCCCAAAGCCATGTGGTCACATCCCAAAGGACCCATTTCTTCTTTTGGTGCTCAGAAGGTCAGGATAATTCAAAGACAATTCAAAAAATAACATTTGTGGCTACTAAAATTGGCTATATCCATATATTCACATAACAAAAAATATGGAAAACAACATTATGAGGATAACTCAAGGAGAACAAATGATAATGGTAGCAATGATAGTTATTTCGAGTCTCTTCTTCTGAAGTGCTCCCATGGCCTCATGCCCTTCAGTACAATGGTCTCCTCTGAGGCTAGAAAAGGTGTTGGGTTCCAGCAATAGCACTGTGCAGGACACCCTAAATTAGCAATATAAATCTTTCTAGAAATGAACTATCTTACTAGTTTCCTCACATCAGGAATAATTGAAAAATTAATCAAGGAGGCATAAATGGCCTTCAGCAAATAAGTCCAAATTGGTAAGATGTTGATTGGCCCAGGACGGAATTCTATATCATTACCATTTGGGAGCTTCTGTTGGCTCTAAAAATCAAAGCGAAACTGCTAAGTACTCTTGACCAGAAACATCTCAAAGCAAAACAAACAAACAAACAAAAAAACCAGCACCAAATATGAATGGAAATGTCTCTGCAATGGCACATGGATAATTTAAAATAGGATAGAAAAAGTTTTGTGATTCCAAATGGAGTAAAATAAATTTAAAATGCTTCTTGAAAGAGTAGTTACTAATACCTTAGCAGAAGATGGGAAAAAAAAAAAAAAAAAAAAAAAACAAGAAACAAGCAAACAACTCTTAAGATGGAAAAATGAAATCAGTGGCCATAAACTTTAGATTTACAGTGCAAATATACAATCCAGAAATAAACTATATGTACTATCTATAAAATGTGGATTTAATGTATACTGTTCCCTGTGCCCTGAGCCTTAATCAGTGTGAGCTCACATTATATTGCCAAGATTGTGCTATGCAAAATGGTTGCCACAGAAAAAAATATAAGATTCCCACTGTTACCTTCCAGAGCTTACAGGGTAGTTAGGGGGTGAACATTAACACACTCAATGAAGTTTTGAACCCAGTTCTGTATCAGCTCTCTAGAGCTTCCTGCAAACAATAATGGAATCCTGAAATAGAAGCTGGGTTCTACCGGTTCAGGCTGGGTAAATCTACATGTAAAGTTAGACATTAAAAGATGAGAAGACAATGGCTAGGTGGCATGCAGGAGGGAAACTGAGTCCTAAACATAAGGACACTATGTTAAAGCACTATTACCAAACCGAGTGCAATGGCACATGCCTGTACTTCCAGCTACTTAAAAGGCCGAGGTTGGAGGATTGCTTGAGCCCAGGAATTAAATAAACTATGATCACACCTGTGAATAGCCACTGCACTCCAGCCTGGGCAATATAACAAGACCCATATCTCTTAAAGAAAAAGCACCATTACCAGGAAAAAAAAAAAAAAAAGGAGCTCATTATGAGCCAAAGTCTACTATGGAAAAAGAAAGTTCAGTCAGAAAATGTAGGCTAGTTTTCAGCATGTTAAGAGTTTAAGTGTTAGTAGTAGTCACATAAGAGAGAAAATCAAAACAAACTGGTACATAAATATATAGATATCTTTGTGATAGCAGAAAGACATGCACATACAGTGAGAGAAAGAGAGAGAGAGAGACAGAAAGATAGAGAGAGAGAGAAAAACTTAGAATGAACCTTTCCTGAAAGATATGAGAAGTGGAAAATATTACATGTAAGATCCAAACATGATGCATTAGCAGGGGACAAGCTTTTGTGACCACTCCTGCTAAAATATGCCAGTGGCAGAAGACAGATTCACAGGCTTTAAGAAAAGCCAAAAACAGAGTTTGAAAGTTATCCATAAGGGAAAACAGATTTTTAAAAAATAAACAAAGACCTCTTTTTCTACTTTCTCCTAGGTAGATTAACTTTTCTTCCACATTTTTCTACTTATTCTCAGCTTCTTAATGTGGCATTTCCTTCATTTAATGGTAGGCAGGTGCATGTGTGCATACATGGTACTTCAGGATAACAGAAATATCAAGAAGTATGTGACAGAGGCAAAGAAGGTCTGAGGCATGACTTCTAGACCCTCCAGCACGCTTTCCTGCCAAGCATGGGGGATCTACCAGACTTCTCCCCTGAAATCTAGTTCAGACACTTATAGTTTAGCATAGAGCAATGAGGCTGGATGAGCTAGTGCTAGTCCTACCACTGCCTTATCCAATTAACCTTAGCTGAGTAAAGTGTTATTTCCTTTGTTGAAAAAATGAGTTGGGCCAGTCAAGCTCTCTTTGGATGCCCAAAGCAAAGGTGCTCTAGCCCACCAAGCTCAGCGCTGAGCTCAAGGCCATGCTCAGGCTACAGCAAAATCAAGAAAAAGTTGACAGTCTCTGCCATCAAGGAAATAAAGATCTAGCTCAGAAGAAAAAGCAAACACCTGAAATAAAGAAAGAACAGTTCAACAGACCACGGAAATGCATATGAAGTTATAAGGACAACAGAACACAATCAAAGTTATAAAGGAGATGTCCAGGGTAAAAATACCTTTGGAGAAGTACAAAATGTCTTTGTGAAGGAGTTGAGATTTGAGCATAGAATTGAAGAACTGGTAGGTTTTGAGATGGTGAAGGAAGAGAAGTACACATACACACACACACACACACTTACTTGCGCATACACATGGACCCACAGCTATCCCCATGGGTGCCTGGCAGTTGCTGGACACACAGAATAAGTTAATCCTTCAGACATATGGCTGAGCAGCAAATAAGCAGGTTCCCAATGTCACCTTTCAACATGCTAGAAATACTTTTATTATTTTATTATTTCATTACTTGGAATCTTAAAGAGTTTCTCATCTTCAAAGTCTTCTGATACATTTAAATCCCTAGAGAGAGAAACTTCCTCTTTCAGCTCTCCTTAGACTTTAGTTGTATGGACAAAGTGTAGGGACTGCAAACAGCTGAGGTCTTGGGAGAAGCTTGAGCCCAGGAGTTGAAGCACACACAGCGCTTATTCCAGGGGATGCCGGGATCCTGTAGCAGCCTTGTGTCTAAGGCGTACAGAGGAATTTCCCATCATCGTTTATGTCTCAATGCGTGTTCTGTGAAACACATGTCACACAGACTGATAGGTGACATGGCCTGGAGGAATGCAGGCCTTTGCACAGGCCCCTTAAGAATGCTCCCCCACACCTGGAGAAAAAAACTACGAGAGTGTAAGAAACGATGCAAGCTCTATCAGAAATCATCATCCCACGATGAGCTCAGTCTTCTTACTAATAAGAAGAGGGCTGGATTTAAAGGTCCCCAAAGCCCTTTATAATACTCAAGTTCTCTGTTTGTGTGTTTGGGGCAAGTTGAACCATATTTATGGGCTTTTGCCTTCCTCACAGTGGATAGAACTGCATGTTCTCTCATAGACCATGAGAATTATGAAAATACTGTAAGATCCTTTAGTGAAAGCATTCATTCTTTTTAAGGTACCCATTAAAAGGGAGGGGAAAACCCAGATCCCAAAACCAAACCTTGCAAAATAAGTGAGCCACAGGATTACGTTCAAACAGCTCTCTAACCCTATTCTACCTGTCATATTCTGCCAAAGTGCTGTCCACACTCTCCACAGACTCTACAGTTTAATTTACAAAAATTCATATCTCTTCAGGAAAATATCTGCTGCTTGAAATGAGGTTCACCTGATTTGAAGCAGACTAGAATATTCCATGATGAAGAATACATAACATTTCGGATGAAAAAGCCGGCCTAAGTCAATCTACCTATTCTCCTCTTTCATCCTCAAAACCTGAATGGAAATAAATGTCACACACTGACTCACAGACTTGTACAACCATGCACACACTATACCCTCCTCTTTAAGACATGTGAGATTAACTTGTTCAATGTTATAACCTCTTGGTTTCCTTTCTTTGTTTCAAGTGTCTCTGTTTTCAAAATCGTGTGTATTAGGGCAACTGGTTTGCCAAAAGGTGTGCATGGCTAGAAACAATTTACTTGTTGCAGACACAACTTCTTACCTTGTCCTGATAACTAATTAGCCAAAAGAGTCAGGGATGAAAAAAGAGAAAAAAAATAGTTCCCATAATATGCCATTTTACCTCTTACTTCTCTGTCATTTTGCAACAGACCATGAGAAGACATCGCTACTTAATGAAAAAATGTTCAATTGTCTAAATCTGAGTTTTCTCCCTGAAAACAGTAAATTTTAACTAGATATGAGAAAGCTTCTTTTAAAGAATATACCCTGTTTAGAGATAGATAAAATGAAAGAGTTATAGAGAAAAATTAAGAAATGTAAAGAATGGGAAAAATAGTGCAAAAAGAGCTGAAGAGAAAATAACACAGAGAGAAAAGATAAATGTAAGAATTTCAGAATTTTAGTTAAAAGATGCCCAACTCCTTGTTTTCACTATTGAGGAAGTGAGACCTAAAGTATGGAGAGGGGAAGAACAGGAAAGCTGGAAGAGGAAAAGTGAAAAGAAACAGTAATCAAGAGAGAAAATAATGGAGGAAAGGGAAAGGACAGGAATCTCGAAGCAGCTTCTGGGAGACTCAGTCTAAGAAGTGCACGTCTCTAAGAAGCACATTCTGTCCTGGCTATCAGATGCAATCCTGTGGACATGACTGCACCAGCTATATTTAGCTCCGATGTAACTCAAGTCAATAGTGTTCCATTAGGGCAGCTGCTGCAGTGTCCTGAAGAAACGTTTTACCATCTACCCTGGAATAGCCGTGTCAAGGGCCTGCGCCTTCACAGCTACAGAACTCCACTGTGTTTATATACAAAGGAGCAGCATTTTGAACATAACTGATATGATTGTTGACATAGTTTAATGACCTGCTGTATAACAGAACAGCACTTTCAGAACACCAAAGTCATTACTCTCAGTTCCTAAGGATGTCCCTTCCCCCAATCCCTGCAAGCAAATATTGGCCCTTACCTTATATGGTGCGTTCTCTTCTGAGACCTTCTCTGGTTTTCTGATCGTTGCTTTAACTCCACATGGGGCTCTATGCTTTGGAAGAATACTTTTCAATGTCTACTCAAGGACACCCAGGCCCAAATGACCCACAGAAATACCTACAGGTTTCCTCTGATGCCAGGGGAACACAGCTGACTCCTACTGAAAACACACACACACAAAAAAAAACTTGGATCTTGGAGACTGGCAGGTTACTAACGTGCATACCCCATGGCCAGAAATGAAGACCTGCTACCACTAAGGAGAAGTGAGAAGTCTAGGAATAGTTGAGAAACCCATGCTTGACCTGAATAATTCATTAAGTAATTGTGTCATCATTCTGGATATGGTACCTTATTAGATTTTGTGAGACAAACCACACATAGGCATTCCCTTCTCTCTCGAGGAGATCTGGTTATGATGTGGGCATAAAGCAATCACACAGGTGGGACAGGGAATAGATACATGGGCTCAAGATGAATGCTGAGGAAGGAAGAGACAGCTGGAATCTAAGAAGTCTGGGAAGATTGTTCAGAGGAAGACACCTCTTTCTTGAAGAATGAATGAAGTACTGACAAGCAAGGAGAGCATTCCAGTTGAATGAGATAAAATAAGCAAAGATGCCCCTTATTATTTGGTTGTATATAGTCAGATGCTTTTGCAAAGCTAAAGTCCCCAATCCTGTACCTTGACAAGTATCAGTGGGTTCTTCATAATTGATTCCTGGAACAAAAGCCATCTGCACAAAGGTTCTTGCCAAGAATCAACCTACTTATCTATGAACCTCTCTTCTGTGAAACCAGACTAGGAAAGGTAAGCAGAAACTATCATAGAAAATGTTTGGATCCTCAGAAGAACGATTGTCTCTGTTTCAGAAAAAGATTCAGGGCCAGTGACATTAATGCAAAACAAAAATGATGGAAGCACCAGCCCTGATCTGAACCTTGAAAAGGAGATTCCCTGGAGGATGGTGTATGCCAATTATTTCTGCCTGGCAGAGGAGAGCAAGAAAGGAGGCAAGTGCCAGGTGGGGTGAGAAGTTTACTGTAGCCAGAGTTCACCTACAGGCTGTCTAATTCCTTTAACCTGGGCTGGATTGAAGGGCTGAGAAGAACATTCTCATTAGGGTATGAAATGGATCATTTCCAGTGGCCAGATGGTACCCCATAAATACATTAATGACTTTATAGGCATGTCTGCTTGGAAAAGGAACAGTTTAACTACCACAATGTGGGAAGTGCTGCTTTTGGATTCTGGGTAAACTAAATCAAAGACCAAGAAATTACCACAAAAAAAAAAAAAAAAAATGCTTTGTGAAATTACTCCCTTTCCTACACCTCATTCTTTTTATATGGCAAGCTCAATAAGCAAGTGTAATATTTGTTTTCAAATTAAAAAAAAAAATTCATCTCAAGCTTCAAAAGTCATTCAAACATGAATGGTCCCAATGTTGAGAAACACACACACAAATCCACACACATATGCAAACCTGTGCACATGCACACACACACTCCTCATTGGGAACCAAGTCAAGGCTTCTACTGCTGAGCGTGACTGTGTAGTGACAGTCCTCACGTCACACTTCAACTGGATGACTTTCCAAAGGCAGTCATGTCCCTGTCAAGAAGTTCCTTTCTTCTACCTCGAAACAGATCCCAAACCTGTCTCATTCTCTGTCTAATCCCCTATCCTCATCCGTCACCCAAGCTACAAGAGTAGCTTCCTAGAACTTCCAGAAGGATCTCTTTACAAGCAAATCTGATCTTGTCCTGCCCTTACTTAACCTTTTAATGGCTCCCATTGCTTTTAAGCTAGGGACAGGAAATTTTTCTTCTGGTCAACAAGGATGGAGCAGGTACTCACTCCAGACTCATTTCCCACTGTTTCTCATCAGTTCATTGGACCTACATTGATCTTCCAGGTCCTCAAAATTTCCTAAGCCATACCTACCCCCTCTTGGGGTCTTGTGGAAAAACGTCCTTATTGCTGGGCTGTTCTCGCCTTCACCATTCACTGGCTCACTCCTGCTCACCCCTCTGCACAGATGCATCAGGAAAGCTTCCTGTCCTTCCCAGCACCACAGGTTTTCTTCAGTGTTCTTGCCATTTTGAAACTGTTTATTTACATTTTGATTGTTTGATCTGTGCTCGGAAGGCCACCAGGGTTGGTGTGAAGATCAAATCTGAGAATGGGTATAGATATCCTTCAAGAATTATAAGCAGAATCCCAATGTAAATCCCTGCTTTTTTCACTGCTGCTTCTAAAGGACTCCCAGCCCCCAAAAGAAAGTGAAAACAGAATTATCACTTTCCGCAAACATCAAAAGGAAATGACATCCAAAGCAGGCATTTTTAAAATTTATGTTGGGCTAACACGGTAGCCACCACAACTGGGTGAATAATTAGCCTTGAGGTCTCCTGGCATAAAATAAAAATCCACTTCCCTCAGGCCAGAGAAACCACTGACAACCACCAGCCTGAGTTTTGACAATTTCCCTGCCCATCACACACCTAGTTCCTAAGGTCCCAGTAGCCAAAGGGGAGTAAATATTAACTATGGTAGGGAATGATTTGTCAGTCATGAAAAGCTGTCCACAGTTTCCAAGGTACTGACCTGAAAAGGAGATGAAAGGAACAAAGACTGTGGTAGCTTCCACACTGAGCAGGACATCTTGCCCTTGCCTCTTGGTCTGCTATCTAGCCAGTGATGCTGATTTCTGTACCTACACATTCAAGTTCCTTTACCCTTTGGTTTTAGCCAAGAAGGGGCACCAGCAGGAGATCACAAAAGGAAGGTGAGTGAGGTCAGAAGTATTGTTCTCCCAGCTTCCTCCCTGCTGGGTCACCCCAGGCTAGCTGTGTCCTTAACCAAAGGCCACAGCTCCTATCAAGTATGCTTCCAACAGAGCTTGCTTGTGCCCTCTTTCTAGCTCTCTATTTCCAGCAAACCTACACATTCTGAAACTGACCCTCCTTCTTCAAGCATAGGGTGATCATAGTTTTCCTGGGCTATTATCCCTGTAATGCTGCAGCAATCTTTGTGGTTTCCCTACACCCAGGTCACAACCTGGAGGTAGAGAGACATCATTTCAATAAGTACACATATGAGCAAGACTGCAGTTTTAGGAGATGAGTTTTAAGAAGTAAGGAATGTGTTTCTATGCATGCCTGCATTTCTGTGATCTGGAGTGGTTGCAGGATCTAATGGGCAAAGATTCTCGGAAAAATCTATACTTGATCTGACATCAGAACAAGGTCAAATTTAGGTGGGGCATGGGTAGGAGGCTAGCAGAAGGAACAGGAAATATCCCAAGCAGAGAGAACAACCTATGCAAAGGCCCTGTCCACTCTTATACAAAGGTTCTCACCTGTCTATTAAAGCTATTATGGGGAACACACAGCCATTTTAAATGTCTACACAAATATAAGATGTTAACGACAGTCATAATTCTGTTCATAAAAATCCTCAAGCTTTGATTTTACTTCTCCAACACATGAAAGTTTCTTGTAGGCCAGATCTTGTCCACAGTGCCCAGAACAATGGCTAATATACAGTTTAAGTCCAATAAACATGCAAGTAATTGATTGATTGAGGAACCAAAGGATGGAAGAAATCCAGCAGAGACCTAGCACTGCCTATCAGTGGAGGCAGTTGCATGAAATGTGAATGAATTGACTTCAGGCTAAGTATGGGGCTGACCTTGAGCAAGTTACACTTACCTCTCAATAATGTTTGTTCAGGTCTCAGGCCCCAAGACAGGAGATAAGCAAGAGTTATTTTGGTCTTTTGAATGCTTAGGAAAAGAGGTGAGCTACACATCGTGACCTCCATTCCTAGGGCAATATGTGAGTTCAGTCTCAGTGTGAGGTTTCCAGGTCCCCACAAATTAAAAACACAGCATCAGAGGAGGGTGGAGGTTTCCCTATAACCCAGAGATACCATGTGGAAAGCCCCTGTGGCCTGAAGAATGATGCCTTTCCTCATAAAGGGGAAGTGCTATTTTAGATTCAGCAGCTTTGTTTTTTCTTTCCACCCTGGGGTATATAAGTTTGATTCCTGGGTATCTTCCTATACCTCAAGGAGTTATAAAGAACCCAAGAAATAGCAAAATAAGTCCACCTTCACTTAGGTGGAAGGCATTTCATTGTACCAGAAAGAAAAGCTGGTCAGACGGATATTTTCATTTCTATAATTAACAACCTCAGTGTGGCCTTAGGGAGGCACCTTCCTTCTCTGGGGCCCAATTTTCTCATCAGTAAAATGAATGGCTTATACTAAATGATCTACGAGATCTTCAGATTTTATGATTTTGAATACCATGATTTTTTGTTATTATTTCAGCAACTATGTCTTGAAAGTCCACATGTTCTCAACATTATCTTATTTCTTGGGAGGGAACAGTCCATCCCTGCACCCAAGGATTCTTATTTTGTGATTACGGTCCTCCTAAGAGGCTCTATGAAACTCCAGATGTTGCATATAATATTTTGTGTCTATGTGTAATTTTCCCTGGCCTAAAAGCATCCATAGCTTTTGGGTCCATATATGGATCCTATATGCTTTTAGCAGAACAGCATAAATGTGACTGCTTAGATGTCAGGGAATGTGTTCATAAGACACCAGCATCAAGAGCAAGTCCAACATGAATCCACCTGCCAAGCACCATGACAACCTGGGTTATCTTCCACAACAGGATGGCTCTGCATTTGAGATGAGATCAGAGAGGTGGACTGCTAAAGAGAAAGAGAGTTTGGAAAGTCAATGCAAAAGTATAATTGTGGGCAAAATATGCTGTGTTCTCAAGAAAAGAAAAAAAATGTTCAATTGCTGTGGGAATTAGCTCTCTCCATGGCGCACCTGGAGGTTCACGCACTTTCTCTTTTCTACCTGTCCTCCATTAACATCAGCCCCCAGAGTACTGGGTTCAAGGAAAGAGCAGGACTCTGTTTTGCAGCTGGGAGGGGGCATAAGAGGGAGCTGCCATTTTTGCTAAGAGAATTCTAAGCGATCCTGAACCTGCACCTGTGACTCAGCCTGGATGGGGCCACATCCCAACAGGCTATACCAGGGGTAGAGACAGGGTACTGGCCTGGCGATTTTCATCATGGTTAACAGAGAATAAATAATGACAGCTAACAGTATCATATTGCTCTGAGATTAATGCAAAATAGATGGCATTCATTGATTTTAAGGTAAATTTAAAACATATAATGACAGAGTAAAAGCTATGCCACACACAGTTATACATGCATGTGAGGAAAACATGTATAAATTGAAGCTTAGGAGTTATAACTTACATGGAAAGCGCTATTATTCAAAAATTTGAACATATGTGAGACAACATATAGCAAATATGCTGACATATGGCATTGAAACCAATACGTCAACACTTACAAGTAAGAAAACATCTACAAAAATACAATAAGTACAGTTCTCTCTTTACATTGAGGCCACAAATGAGATCACTGCTGAACATCTCTGGTTAAGCATTAACACACACCGGGATCTGCCTGTAACCTGTTCGTTAAGGTGCAGTGCCCCAGCTAATTAATACATCACTGGCAGATCAAGTTTAGGGAACAATACTGAGCAAGTGTATTCCTGAGGCCTCACTTACCACCCCACTTCAGGTAGGAGGAAGTACAGGAGGGAAAGGGGGATAAGGGAGAAGAGAGAGAGATAAAATAAAGGAGAGATTATTATTTTGCTACCGTAGAGCATCCCACAGTTGATAAAAGTGTGTGTGTATGTGTGTGTGTATGCATGTGTGTGTGTGTGTGTGTGTGTGTGTGTATGTAGCAGGCTTGCATGTGTTGGCCAAGTTCTGAAATCATGTCACTTGAGAAAAAGCTGAAGGAGTAGGAGCTGTTTAGACAGGGAAATCCTACATTGAAAGAAGGCTATCATAACAGTATTCTGCCATGTGCAGGGATTGCTGCTGACTGTGGGCATAGACAATGCTGTATTGCCTGTCACTTGCACTCCCTGGGCCTCCGACTATTCATCTGTAATGTGAGAGACTTGTATGAGATGCCTGATTCTCAACTCTTGCTGCAATTGGAATCACATAAAGAGTTTTTAACAAGTACAGATTGTGGGGCTCCACCCCAGAGAAGCATCTCTTTAGGAAGGAAACAGGCACTGGTATTTTAATGTTCCCTAGGCCATTCTTACCATTCTTGTCCAGTGAGGATGGACAAGCACTGGTCTAGATTACCACTGGATAATTCTAGATTATCCTAGAGGTCTCTCCTAGTGCGATAGGCAGGAACCCTTCTAGCTCTAAAACTTTACTTAATTCATTCATATATATAATTCTCTTCCCATTTCCTCTGTGACTCTGGAAGGAATCATAATCCTAAGGGAAATTCAATACATAAAATATTGATGTTCATTTTGCAAATACCCGATAAATAAATTCACTGAGCTGACTGAAAATGAAAAATCTGTGGAAAGAGAACTCCATTATAGAAGATCTACTTGAGTCTTAATTCGGGATCAGTTTGCTCCAACATTCAGCACATTTTTCACCAGCTTGATTATGTCGTATCCCATCCACAGCAGATTAGAAGCACAAATTGGAAGGTTACTTTGGTGAAGGAGCTGGTTATGTTTATTAACAGTAGAAAAGGAGAAGAACTAGCATCTTCACAGTGAGAAAGAAAACTCAAATGATATAAAAAGACAGCACAGGAACCAATGTAAAATCACAGTCTAGGGATGTTTAGTTTAGGGGCAAACTGCTCTACTCATTTTTAAAGACTGATAATATCTCTGTGTTACTCTCTAACAATTAGGGAGAGAAGAGCTTATGTTGACTGAGTTCTATTTAACAAGGCAAGCCCACGTGTGTATGTGTGTATGCTTCTGTATCTGTTTGGTGATTTTCTGAGCAATGATTTTAAATGTTCAAAACTTGAGGGTTAGCATAAAACACTGTTATATTCTTGTCAGGCTTTTTAAAACAGACCTGGTATCTATAGCCTTTTCTACCTCAAAAACATTCTTCAGGTTTTCATCAGATAATGTTCACCCTGGATGTAACCAGTAGATGAGTTTAGAAACCCCAGAATCTACAGGTGGGCAGAATGAGACACAGTTTCCCCTGCCACTCTTAGTCAGTAAACCTGATCAAAACCCGCTCAATCACTCCCACTCTACTTCTAATAACAGCTACAGTTATAGAAGCAGACTCAGGCCATGAGGAAGAAGACTTGGTGTTCGATGTGCCAAGTAGCAATGAGTGAATTATAAACCTGTTAGGGTTCCTGACACTATGAGGATCTAAAAGGAAGCTGAGACTGAACAACTAAGAGACCACCCGTGCTATTTCTGGGCTCATCACCATCAGTTGCGGCATTTTAATAAGTCATGGTATTGCAAGAAAAGAGAAAGAGATGAGTGAGAAAATATCCATGGAACTGGTAGACCACTGACTATGAATAAATACCATGGCAAACAGTGACCTTATTCACAATAACACCCCTCATAAGACACTGCTATTTTGTACTAGATCTATTGCACTTACGTAGAAGCAGCACTTTATCAACTTACTTTTCTGGAGCACAGGAATCATATTTTCCTTGAAACTAGAGGGGAGGGCCTCTGCCACATTTTCAAATCTGGGTAAGCCTTGATCCTCCACTGCACCTGAACCTTGTCTATAATATTAGGTAGAATGTCTTGCACCCATAAATGTTTCCTGCTTGATAACCCAAGGAAGAATTATCACATATAAATCTCAGATCCTAAGACACATTTTGCCACCAATAGTCATCCCTAAAGAAACCGAATCAGGATCCCAAGTCACATCCCTACCCAACACCATTTACTTAAGAGCCTGCAGTGATATGTGAAGGTAGGAGGTCCAGCAAATCTTCCTGCTGTTTGAGTGACTTTAGACAATGAAGTAATATGTTAGGGACAGCACTGGACAAGAAGGACATCAAGAGGGCTGGGGTCATTGCAACCCTTTGTGACCTCCCAGTAGGTTACTTTCCTCATCCAAACTTCAATATCCTCTTCTATAAAATGAGAGATGTGCTGGGCAATGTCTACAACTCCTTCTTCCAGCTCTGTGAGCCTCTGAATTCCGATCTCATTGCCTCCAGTAACCTCCCAAGTTTTGTGCACGACCATATCTTCCTGGAGGTTCCCTCCGCTCTTTCTGACTCCAGTACCTCAGCCTGGGTATGAAAAGAGCAAGCTTCTAGTCCCAGTTCCACCTCTTGGTTTGGGGGTACAGCATTTATCTCTAGGGCAACTAAATAAAATGATCTCTTAATGCATCAAAAATTCAGCCCTAAAACTCATTCCTGTTTAAGAATATTTTTTCAAACAGCTGTATCCATCACAGACAGTGAATTTTACAAAATGCCGTATGATGGCTGCAATCCTAGCTATTTTAGAAGAGCTAAAAGAATTACAGTTGTGTCCCAAGGGAAAGGTGCTGCTGGCGTCCCCATTCCCCCTCTTATTTAGCTCTCCTCTGTTCATACTCAGCAGGCTGTTATTATCTTTACATTTACCTGCCAACCAACCTCCAAAAAATCTGTTCAGTCACAGTAGTTACAGAAACCAAAGAAGTGGCCAATAGTCCAACTCTGACTAACCCCTTGTTACATGGCTAAGAATTAAAAAACAATTTCTTTTTGCAATTAACATATCCTGTACTGTAAGTATACCATGAACTAAAAATAACACGTCCTCCACAATCCTTTGGCCCACAAGAAGCTCAACAGAGGGAGGGAGTGAGGGAGGGGAAGAGAGAGAAAGAGAGAGTGGAATGACTTGCTATGAATCCTAAACATCTTCCTAATTGGATAATTAAAAGAGTTCTGGATGGCAGTTCAAAAGGCCTGGATTCTGGTAAGGGCTCCCCTACATATTTAGCCATCTGTGTGGCCTTGGCTTGATCTTGTACCCTATCTAGGCTGTTTATAGGATTACAGGTTTTGAAACCTAGTAGGCACCCCTTAACAAGTTATCCAATCTATTGTTCTTTTCAAACTTTCTCATGCATAAGAACCACCTGGAGAGCTTAACCAAACACACAGGGGGTCCCCACCACCCAAGTCTCTAATTCAGTATGTCTGGGGTGGGGTCCAAGAATAGACGTTTCTAACAAGTTCCCAGGTAATGCTGCTGCTTCTGGTCCTGAGACCACACTTCGAGAAGCACTGATCTGGCCCAGTGATGTCAACCAGGACTGGAAATTAGAATTCCCCTGAGGAGGGGCACTGGTAATATGCTGGTGCTCAGTGTGCACCAGGCCTTTTCAATCAGAATCTCTGGTTGTGTGGCCCCAGCATGTCTATTATTAACAAACTCCCCAGAAAATCTTAATGTGCAGCAAAGGCTTAGAACACTGATTCCACTCAGCTGCCTCATTTTACAAATAACAAAACTGAGGCTCAGCAGACCAATGACAGCTCATTCAGCACATGCATCTGCAAAAGGGGAGGTTTGGACAAAATAATTTGGAGACCCCAGATTTTAATTCTACGGCTATCGCACTCTATAGCTGCATTTCTCCTTTTTCTCTTATCCCATCATTCCCAAATAATAACAGTCAGGGAGACTTTCTTCATCTGGCCACTCCATGCAACCAGAAGGAGAATCCAACAGGACCACTCGTAGTTGGAAGGCTCTTGCATTCTCAAAGCTCTCCTCCGGGTAGTTTCTAAATATAACAGGCAGTCAGACACTCTGAATAACTCTCGGCTGACTTGGCTTCCCTGGGATAAACTTTTTTTTTTTTTCTCCTAGATTATGCTATACCAGGAATAGAGCCCTAAGGGGAGAAAATCCTCTTCAAAGTCAGAGCTAGATAACACTGTGTGTGGTATTCAGGTTGTTCTCCTTTGGAAAGAGAAAAAAAGGTGGGAGGCAAACTTCTAAAAGCAGCCAACATCAAAAAGCATATTCCTACTTTGTCTGTGTGGTGTGCATAAAGGGGAGGCAGAGGAAAGGGGGAAGTGGCCAGGGAAAAGACAATTAACACATCCTGCTCAGCATGGGGAGGAACGTGGGCATCCGGTCCAGGTACTCCAGGCGGTGGTGGGCAACAGGAAAAGTACACATGCCAGCTCTGGCAACTGCCCTGTGCTGGCTCTACCACCAAAGACCCGGAACCCAAGTTGGGTGAACAGTTTGCTCCCTGAATGATGGGCTCAGGCACAGTTCTGACTTCATTTCTCAGGCAGGCAACAGACATGTTTACCTTGCGCTCCAGTTCTTGCTGTTCCTTGCAGCAAGGGGGAATTTGATGTGACCTAAAAATCATCTGAAACATATACAGACATGGATATCTTCTCTCTGACATAAACACAAAGTCCTTTCCCCATATTTCAGAGCATGCCAAGCCTCTGCATTTTCCAGCATGACAATGTATTTGAGTATTGTAGTTGGACGGGATATTGGGGATCTCCTAGTCCTGTACTCCCCCTTTGCTGATAGTAACATTTTAAATGCTGCCATTTATTAAACACCTATTATATATCAGGTACTTTATACAAATTAAATCTAATCCTCACCCAAAGCCGAAAATCAGTAGAATTGTTAGATCACAGAAAATGGAGCAGAGGCAGACAGAAATGAAATGATGAGCCCAAAACTGCATAGCCAACAGTGTCAGAACTAGGACTTAAACGCATGGTTCTGGCTCCAGATGGATGCCTTCCCCACAGTTGGGTAGGATGTCTTGAAGAAGAAGAGATGATTCCTGCCTCACCCCTACCCAAGAAGTTAGGGCAATTAAGCGGCCGCCTCAGCTGACATCACTCTGTGCTTTTCAAGACTTGAGCCAAAATTCTATTTAGAAATTCTAACTGTCCAGGGAGGCGTTTGTAAGCTCGCTCTCTCGCGCGCGTGCTCTCTCTCTCTCTCTCTCCCTCGCCCCCACAGGAAAATACAGCCTTTTGGTTTCAACCTTAGACAGTGAGAAGCCCAGCTGCTATTAAAACTGAGCAGGAAATTGCATGGATGACCAAAGAGCAATTCTTCTTCTCCATGGAAATTTCTCCTAAGTGCTCAAAATTCAGGGAAAGTGAGTGGTTTGGGGAAGGTCTAGACACCCTGAATGTGTCCCCCACCACTGGGAGATGCAAGTCTCCTCAGAGGCTGATGTGAGGACCACAAAGCAATGCACTGATTTGTCTGTTTTATCTGCGTGGGCATGCATGTATACGTGTGTGTGTACGTGTTTTGTGTTGGAGTAAGAAACATTATAGTACGAGAACTTTGCTGCAAAAAGTCCTTCTTCCATCTTCTTTCTCTACCTCTAGGACAGGTTTCCCAAATGCAGCGCTTTTGACATTTGGGACTGAGTTATTCTTCGTCGTGGGAGCCGACCTGTGCATTTTAGGGCATTTAGTGGCATCCCTGACCTCTACCCATTGGATACAATAGCGCCTCCGATCCAATTGTGACATCAAAAATGTCTCCAGACATCACCAAATATCCCCTAGCATCGAGGGCAAGACAAAACCCTGTCTTCGGCACACCTCCTTCCCAAAGTAGCTCTACTCCATTGTCAACTTAACTGTCCTTGAACTTCTCTAAACTCCAGGCAGGCAGACTCCTCACGAGCTCAGTCGGTGTATTCTCAGGGTCTACAATAGTATTGGGCACAGTAGGTATTCAACTGGTATTTCTGAAAAAGCACATTTTTAATAAATTTTTTTAAATAGACAAATGCTATTATAGTTTATCTAGGTTTTGTGTTTGTTCAGGGTGGACTCTTTTAAGGAATGCACATTTTTATCTCCCCAAACAAACTGTAGACTTCTCTAAGGCAAGAAGGTTGGCCAAGCAATTCATGAGCCCCTAGGACAGTGCTTCTCAACTTGGGCCACACAACTCTTAAAAATCCCAACACCCAGGCAGCACCTCCTAAACCAAATAAACAGAATCTCTGGGGGTCAGACCAAGGCATTTTGGTCTTCAAAAAGTTCCCCATGTGGTTCTGGTATGCAGTCAATGCTGAGATCCCATGCCTTACAGGCCTGTGAATGAATCCTGGGAATATACTTGAAAAAGCAGAGTGAAGTTTTACATTTTCTAGGGATGAGGCTGCCCATGTTAACGAAAAGAATAAGGTTCTCAGCTTGTGAGGGTTTGTAGCACCTCAGTGTGACGACACTGGCTATCATGGATCAGAAGGTCTGGCTGGTTTTAGCTCCTGAAAAAATTAATGTATGATTATCTAATAAATACCTTTTGCTCAGGCAACAAAATCTTTGTAAACAGGAGTCCATGTGGTGCTAATACATTGGAAGCAGTATCTTAGAGTTGCCTTTTATTTTTCAAGGTACCCAGCAGAGAAAAAAACTGAATAATACTTATTGACAAACAGTTTGATTTGGTTGAGATATTTTTTTTTTTAATTGTTGTTTTGTTATTTTTTAAGTTGAGCCAAATGTATCCAAATTCTCCTTTCTGGAGCAAAAGTAATCACAAGAAAAACTGACAGTGGGGCATGTGGCTATTTTTTTCCACATAAAACACAGCCTGTTCTTCCTGCAGGGATCACAGAACTGTAATCTGTGCAGCAGCTACCAGGATTCAAACGAGAAGTGAGAAAAATCTTATGATGGGTGGGGATTTGGTTTAAAGAATAGATCTGGGTAAATGACATCATTCCTGGGTTTGTCCAGTGAATTGGATCACACAGCTTGTCACACAATGACTTCTGAATCTCCTGGGGCCAGCAAAGCAGCCCCGGGCAGGCCTTATCAGGAGGAATCAGTGTGGAAAAGTACTTTCTGAAATAAAACTAACATAAACCAGGCATGTTGTGGTTGGTTTTGCTAAATTTCAGGAATGTGGGAGGAGTGAGTTTACTATGCACACAGGTTGGGACAGACTCCGTTTACTAAAAGCACGATATCCATCCTACTCCCTTCTCCGTTCATAGATAAGCACAGAAAAAATCATCAGAAAATAAAATCTTTTACTGTTTGTTGTTTAAGAAGAGAAGCAGAGTAAAACGGGAGCGAAAGAGGAGGGAGGTGATGGACTGCCACCCAAATAGGAATATAAATTTCAACAGTATTTAAGTTAAATGGACATGGCCTGGAAATAAATTCTGCTGAGTGATCCTCCATGTATTGCCTGGATGATCACTTAGATCCTGTCCTCTATTTTTTTCTATATGCTTCAATAAACCGAATGAGGTCAGATTTGAGAGGGCATGTTTGTACTTGCTGAAACACAGAGATTTATTTCAATAAATCCATTTTATGCAGCTTTAAAGTTTAGAACCTTAGAGATATTGAGCTGGAAAGTATACCAACAACCATTTTGTCTTTCATTTTACAGAGGGAAAAGTTGAGGACTGGAGAAGTTAAATGGTTAATCTCAGGTCACAGAGTTATTTTGGTAAAGAGTCAAATCTCATGTTTTCTTCTCATGATCCTTTTCTCCTCTTATCCACTGTCACTAAAACAAAATTTGTCAAAGAGTCCATTAGATCTAAAAGAAATAAGACATTTTAAATCATGTTTTAAAACATGAGGAAGCCAGGTGCGGTGGCTCACACTTGTAATCCCCACACTTTGGGAGGTCAAGGTGGGTGGATTACTTGAGCCCAGGGATTCAAGACCAACCTGGACAACATGTTAAAACCCTGTCTCTATAAAAAATCAGAAAATTAGCCAGGAGTAGTGGTGTGCGCCTGTAGCCCCAGCTAAGCTACTCAAGGGGCTAAGATGGGAGGATCACCTGAGCCCAGGAGATCGAGGCTGCAGTAAGCAGTGATCATGCCAGTTCACTCTAGCCTGGGCAACAGAGTAAGATCCTGTCTCAAAAAAAAAAAAAAAATTAAAAAGCAAAAAAAATCAGTTTCTCTGAGTGGGGAGTTGTTCTTACATTTAAATGATCACTTTCATGACTGATAGTTTTACTAATTAAAACAGTACTAAAACAGTACTCTGTGCTTGCCTTTCCATAAACAATTCTGCTCCCTTCTTAGGAGTGTTTGTAGCAGAATAAACAACATAAGTGAGTGGAAACACTGCAAAGATAAGGTCTTGAGCCTCCACAGAATATTATATGAGCAAGGCCAGGCTTTCAGGCACCTATTCTCTTCACTCTGCTAATGTCCTCAGCCATCTGAAGTTAACACAATGAAAACCTTCCACAGGGTCCCCATCAAGAAAAAACACAGAGACATAGCTTAGGAGGTTGTGCATAAATTAAAGATTCAACAGGGAACAAGCCAGCTGCTGTCGGGTGACATATTAATCTGCAAATGTATCAGAAGTGATATCCTGTCTCCTGAAGTCATTGGACAAGCCCCCCAAAATATACATTCCCTCTCTACCTCTGCCTCCTGCTGCTGGAGGAGTTCAGGAAGCAGTTCAGAAAGGAGGCAGCCTTCCCTCCTATCTGCCCAAGAGAAGTGGGCGGAATGGCTTTTCCCAGGAGCCAGTGGAAACTAAGATTCTACACTCTGAGGATGAATGTCTTTCAATCACTTGAGAAATTTTTCGACCTAACATCTTCTGGGACATTACCCTCTGGGGCCACAATTTATCTTTGATCTCTAAAGCATAGCTCTACTCCTGTTGTGGAAAAAAAAAAAAGCAAAACTCCAATAAACTAATGTATACAAGTCCAAATAAAGAAAACTAAACAAATCAGAAGGTCTTTATTTGTGTTACATGAAGTCTTTTGTTTCTTATTTCCTTTTTCTCCTTAGAGAACAATTTTCTTTTAAATGACCAACTACTACAGTACTGGGATTTTGTTTTCAATTGACTTCCCCAAGAAACTCCATGTCTATGTATTTTTTTTTTTTTAGTAATTCATCTATCTCATAAAATGAAGAGTGCCTGCTCCCATTTTTTTCTACCACAACAGTTCATTCAGTCTTGTATTTAGTTGGGGTTCCTGGAGCCTGCCTCAGTTCCATCTTCAACTTAGCAGCATTTTTTTCTGAGAAGGAAAGCAGTTCCTGTTTGTGAAGACTCTGAAAGTACTTCAGGCTGACAGATGCTATATAAATGAAATATCCTTTCAATTACTGCTACTGTGTGATATTGAATTAAGCTATATCACCATAAACAAGGAAAGAAGCCTGCCTACACATCGGCACCCTTTCTCATCCTAGTTCCACTCATGCTCAGCTCCTCATAAATAAAATTATTCCTAAAGAGAGAAATCTAAATTACCTTTGAAAGCATTATTGTCCCTTCTATGTTACTACACACCATCAGAATTAAACTGACAGGGCATTAAAGTCTGTAAATGGATTCCCAGGTAACTGCTCAAAATGTTCTCCCTTCTTGATACCCAAAGCATCTTTTGTCTTCTCTTCAAATAGACAGCAAATGTGAGAGAAAGATCAGAAATGGAAAGCTACTGACAGCCTGATAGGAGCAACCTCAGCATGACAGCTGATGGAGACGATCACATTTCCCCTGACAAACTCAATTGCTTGAGTAAATCAAGTGAAAGTCAATACAGCCCCTCCCTCCTTAGGTCCCATGTGGCTCTCTATACCCAGGCCACTAAAACTTGTTCTTGGAGGAGGAGAGAAAAAAGCAAGCTCCAAATATTCAGGGAATGTTTAACTAATACCCAAAAATGTTTCTTTCCGTCAGGGGCAGTTGCTCTTTGTCCAAAGGAGCTGATGTTGTCTTAGAGAGAGCTTCAAATGCATTCTCCCCTCCCCATAGTCCCACACGGGACCTTTCCCTTCCCTGTTACCCTTGGTCTTTACCAAGAAGGCATATTTATCCAAAAGTACAACCTCCAAGTTCCATATAACATATCTGCATCTTTGCTTTGGCCAGTGACTTCTGCTTATGACTACACAACAAGTACACAGTAGTGCCATAATTAGGTGGTATAGAAAAAATGTAATTCTTGGGGAAAAAAATCAAAGACCTCTCGAATCACGTATTTGCATTTCTATGTGTGCTAGAGCTTAGGTCTAAATCTGGGCTGGTGTCAATATTAAACCAAAAAGCCTAGGGGGTGGGGTGTGTTCTTTATACAAATCAATAAGCATGTACACAGGAAAAAATCTAGAATGCCAACGCTGTAGCTTTCAAAAACTTTAGAAAAGGTATCAACCATAAATAACTAAAATATTGCATTTCCAAGGGAAAAGGAGATGCTCTGTCATAGACAGGAAGTTGACTTAGAGGCCAGCAATAAAAGGTGGGAGAAATGGACGTATCTCTGCTAGTGTCATCAACGGCCTTTCTGAAAAATCAATACTGAAATTGATAAAAATGAACTAGAGGAAGAAGCACCCAATGAAACAGAGAAGGTCATATGTAAAAACAGAGGGGAACAGCAGGAAACTCTTGGGTGACAGAGTGAGAAAAATGAAAGAGTCGAGTTAGAGCTTACTTGCACAAGATAATACTTTGATTTATGGTGGGGAGGGGTTACTAAAATGTACTTATAAGGCAATGATACCATTCTTTCAGGTCTGAGCAGGTCCCATCGGCAAAATCGCAAAGTGGCAACACATAAGATAGAAGCCAGTGCTTTCACAAAATCATCCTTAGCCCTAACCCGAAACGCCATGTGCTGTTGAGCACGTTGTGTCTCAATCAAGAGATAACGAAGGGGAAGAACCAAAGCTAAAATCAGCAAGGAGAAGGAACAATGGTCTTAAAATGACAGATTAATAACACTTGTTCTCTAATGGGGAGATGAGGGCTGACAAGTCTAGGGACTGGAAAATCAATAAACATAGTCTTCTTCACCGGCACTCAAACATTTGTATCCAGAGAAAATTTCCTTAATGCTCAAAGGAGAACACAGAGAGCAAATGAAAGGCAATTTGCTTCACATAAGAATAAGAAAAAGAAAAACTATACAATTAAGAGGCAATCTAGGTGACATCCACTACTTCATCGCCCCAAAAGTTCCAATAACTGAGAGATTCATGACTGGTAATTGAGAGAAAGTAGGCCATCTAGAAAATACCTGCAATGCAACTTCTGGGGCTGAACTTAGAGGGAATACCCATGTCCCCTGGCAACTTCACATGCTCAACAGTTTCACCCATAAAACCCTTTCAGCCTCTGTCAGAGAGAAAACATCTGCAGTTTGACCAAGAATCTAACTTGCCTGTCACCTGTCACTGTTTATACTCTCTCCTGAGTGTGTGTACATGATGTGTTTATTTGTTAAAATCCAAGCGTCATCAATACAAAATATTGAAAATGCTCCTAAAATAAGCTTCCTTTAAGAATGAGTTACACAAATATAGGATGATTGATGCAAAGTACATAGATTATAAATTCTGTTATCACAAGCTGAATAATGTGAGCCTCGGGGAGTTCCTTATTTCCCTTAATAAATGCATTCAGTTTCACATAAATGTCTCACAATCACTCCAAATTTTATCAGTAATCATCAGGAACTCCCATGTTTAAATACATATACATTTTGGCAGCATCATATCAAGTGAAAGGAACAATAAACTAAGAGTTGAGAGACTGAATTCTGGCCCTAGTTCAGTCCTTCATCGACCACGTAACCTTGAGCAAGCTGTCAAATTTCTCATAAGATGCTTATTTCAGTCAACATGTATTAACCTCCTACTATGTGCAAAGCACTCTTCTGGGTGTTTGGTGCACAATGTAGAGCAAGAAAAATAGCTCTATTGGAGCTTAACTTCCAGCAGGAGAGACAGACCATGATAACATAAACAAATCAATAATATTCACAATTAAGATGATGAAAAATTATATTAAGGAAATAAAACAGGTCAGTGTGATAGAAAATGACATGGCCTGGGGACCTTAAATGCAAGAATCTGCAAAGGCCCTCTGAGGAAGCGACATGTGATCCAAACCTAAGTGACAAGAAGGGGCAGGTCATGTGAAGGCAAAGAACAGATCATAGCAAGTGCAGACCCCTTGGGGAGGCACTGGGCTAGGCTTGTCTAAAGAACAGAAAGGCAAGAATAGCCACAGGAAGTAAAAAAAGAAAAAAAATGCTTTGTCCAACCTTGCTAAAGAATGTTATAAGAATGAATGAAAAAAGATGGGGACGTCCTTAAAAGTAAGGTGAAGCAGTCCACAAAGTAAAATGAATTAATAGAACCTGCTTATTTTACATGAAAGAACTCCTGTTTTCTGCATTGTATCTTTAGGAAAGTCTACAATTAGAAGATCTTTCATCCATGTATCTCACAACATAATTTTTAGTGCAAGAGAGAATTGTCTAACCCGTTCATCTTTCCGATCGGAGGACAAAGGCACTAACTTACCCAAGTCCCTGTGAGTGACCTTCCAGGACCCAGCCTATCAGGTGAGGGTGGCCTTCTACATTAGCTGCTTGGAAGCAAGGCTTCCCACTTCTTTTCTTGAGATGACTTATTTCACTACAAGAAATTTGCAATATAGGCATAATGAACCATTTGCCCAAGGCTTAATATAAAGAATAAGCATCATTAGCACCCAGGCCTGACTCTAGACTCACCTCTTACAGGTTTTTCAACCTTGGACAAGTCATGTTAACTCTCCAGGCCTCATGTTCTGCATTTAAAATTTAAGGATAATAAAAACTCCTTCCATCTTTACATTATAGGATTGCTGAAAGGATCAAATATGCTGATATACACGAAAGTCTGTGGAAACTGTAAAGCACAAAACAAATATCATTACCCTTGTCATTTGTTTTTGTGCATAGGTTCTGTTTAGGTCATTGACTCTGCACTACTGCCAGCATTCTACCATGTTGCACAATTACCATTACCTTGGAAGCCTTGGGGTATCCTTCTATTTTGTGAGTTAAAGAAATTGCATCTAAGGAGCTCTATGGACACTTGATGATTTATGAAATTTGCCTCATGAATATACTTCTCATTGATTTCCTTCCTTTTCTTCTGATTTCCTGCAGTGGAAGAAGCAACCGCAGATTATAATGGAAATACCTCCTGGATAAAGATCCATGAGAAAGATTCTGCTAAAGGCAAGCTGTGGCACTTTGAGCAAGTCTCTAACCATTCCGCTACCACAGTATGTTTTCAATACCAAAATGTGTAGGGCACTTCTTATCTGCCCCCCAAAACATGCAGGATATCTCATAAATGTTGATATCCTTGAGTTCATGGAGCAATTTCAAATCCATTAGTTTATTTGATACCTTTAATAACCTTGGGAAAAGTGAGAACAGGGATAAGAAAAGCAAATTTATATAGGAGAAAATAAATCTTTTTGTGGTTATGTGTCTAGTCCAAACTCCCAGAAATCTAGATATTCAGATTTCACTTCAGTGATCCTTGAAGTTTACTAAGCCTCTTCCAGTCAGGATCTAGTGATGATAAATATACACAACTACTATGTACCCACAAAAATTAATTTCAAAAAAAATGGGGTCATGGGTATAAATACTATAAGGGCTTCCCAGTGGTAAGACACAATTATCACAAGAAGAAGATCACCCTGGCGTGCTATCTTCCTTTGCCCGTTCCTATTCCCTGACCAGTGAGCGGTGTATGCCCACCTCGAATACAAGCTGGGCAAGTTCCAGACTGACCTAGACATGTTTGCAACCCCCAGGATTCCCGGAAAAGCAGACAATGGGCTTCTATCAATCTCTGTGGATTGACTGAGTTTAGCCTGAAAGATTATCTAGTTCTCTCCATTGGAACCATCCCAGGTTTTTTAAAGAGAGGAGCCCCGCTCTGGAGTCCCAGCAGGGGGAAAAACAACACACCCCACCTAGATGATTTCCATACAGCCAGGAAACTTCACTTGCTGGAGCACTCTTGACAGCGCTTTGTTCGTCTTTCCTCCTGGCTTTTCTTTCCTTCCTCTACGAGGTAAATAAATACTTTAAGAAGAAAGTTGTGAGCTTTTTTGTTCTGTCTAATCTACATATTAGAACTAAAAGACTATATTTTTCCCCAAAACCAGTCATGCTGGCTACGTAGCAAAAAATACATTACTTTTTGTGGAAAAAAAAAAAAAGTGTATTTTACATGTAAATACCAGGAAATTCTTATCGGGGTGTTAAAGTTCAGGTTTTGTTTTTCCTTTCATTCCCTTTCTCTCTCCTTAATGTGGAGAAAGAAGAAAACAAATCTACAAATATCTCTCTTTATAGTAGAATCCCTTCTTTCTACCCATGTCCTGCTAGAAGCAGTGTGCCTCTAAGTGGCTTCTGATGCTCTGGTTGAGGTCGTTCTGCATTCATAACAGCTACTTCATTTTCCCTAATCCCCAGAACAGAAGGGAATAATGTAACACCCAAGATAAAGTAGGCCTGGTTTTCTGACATCCCTCTAGCAAAGGACATTTTATAACAAACTCAAAACACTGAGGGTTGCAAATAGTTGAGAGTTGTGTTTGATTTAAACAGTATTACAGTCCCTTATGTCATAGAATCACAAAAACCAATGATTAAGAGGCTTTCTCCGGCCTGACTCCTTCATTTTACACTTGAAGTAACAGGGTATCAAGAAACTGCAGCTTGGCTCCATTTGCTCAGCTTCTCAAGGGCAGACATGGGAAGAGAACCCAGGCTTCTAGTTCAGATTTTTGCATTGCGGTACCATCCTCTCTAACACATGGGTTCAAAATCTAGGGAAACTTTACTGGGAAAATTCTTTCAAGAGGGGAATCTATGAGAGATTACACATTTCATCATTCATTCATTCCTCAAACATGGATTAGGCATCTTTTATGCCTGGAACTGTGTTAGGCAACAGGGATGCATAAATGCAAATGATGTGGACCTCTCCCTGAGAGAGAGAGAGAGAGAGAGAGAGGTGGCAGGGAGAGAGAGAGAGAGGTGCAAAGAAGCACAACTGCTTTATACTATTGCTTTGGTGATGAGGTTACATTAAAAAATATCATGGTGCGAGTTATGCCAATCAGAACACCAGGTGTGAAATCTTCCCTGTCTCTAAGAATTTTAGTTAAGTGAGCATATCCTTGCATAGCCACCCTCAATGCCCTACAATCCATTCTCTGCACAGCAGCCAGAACAATCATTCTAAGGAACGACCAAAGTCATTTGATTCCCTCACTTAAATTCTTCAATGATTTTCCATTGTTCATGGGATAAATTCCAGAGTTCCTCAGAGGGTTGGGAAAACCCCTATCTAACATGCACTCCTTCATACCCTGTATCCTGTTCCTACCTGCCTCGCCAGTCTAGCAGGCTGCCTACTCCCCTTGCTTGCACCCGGCCTGACATATTGGTCCTTGTCAGTTTCCCCAAAGCACTGGATTTACCCTTGCCTTAGGGTCATTTGAACAAGCTGTTTCCCTTCTCTGGAACTCTTTCCCCTGCCAGCCGGATTTCTCATCACTCTATTCTAACTTCTGCTCACCTAGCTGACTCATCGTCATTCTTCAGCTCTGAGCTTGGACATCACATCTTTAGGGAGCTCCATGACCCCCAATACCAAGTGACAGCCCTTCTGTGTGCTGCCACAGTATGCTGGTTCCTCTGCCTTACATTCAACAGCTTTATTATACTGCCTTGTTAAGGTCGCTATTCCTCAGTAGACCATAACTGTGAGGGCAACTATTGTTTTTGCTTTGTTCCCTGTAAGGCCGGGGTCTAGTACAGAGCTTGGCAATCAGCCTGCTTTCCGAAAACATTCGTTGATTGCCTGGATAAATGAATGTATGAAGCTGTGTCTATGGGCATCTCAAATGGGGAATGCCCCACAAAACTATGACTGGGATGAAAAAGTTCCAGTGTGAACTTGATCTGTCTTGAGTTCTGGAATTCAAGAACAAATGAGCATATCCTAAAGTAAGGAAAAGCTGACCATTGATGGAAACAAATATTTAAGATTCATTATCCTAAAAAGTGGCTAAGGTAAATTAAAATCTTAGGTACCCAAGGGATGAAAGAGATACAGAAACGATAGCTCCAAAATGAGAAGTGTGTTATTCAGAGGGGCAGGCTCAGGAAGAAGAATCAGGACTCAGGGCTCCTCAAAGCCCAGCTGTATGCTTCCTTCATTTGTAAAATATTAGGAAAAGGCAGGGGAAGAGAGGCTGATTTCTGGAACCTTGGGGATTTGGGGCACAGGAGAGTCTCCTACAACACATGCCTCCTTGCAAGAGTTGGAGGAGCAGGGTTTGTCTGTTTCTTGTCTCTGAACACCCAGATGACTGCACAGTTGGGCACAGGTTGTGCTGGGAGCAGGCAAGCTGTGAGTTCCCACTCCCAAACAAGGAGGGAACTCTCTTAAGTAGTCCCAAAGTGTTGGTGGGAAAGTGCGGAGTATGCGTGTGTGCGCGCATGCATGTGTGTTTGGGGCTTCAATTTAAACTTTATTAGACTAGTAAGACAAGGGAAGAAAACACAACCACAGAGGAAAACAGAAGGTAGCAGGCAGGAGGGAAATGTGACTTCTGAGATTGATGCAGCAGAGTAGAGGGATAAGAAGCTAGAAAAGGAAGACGATTAAGGAGCCTCCCCTTACAGAGGGTGGATCAGCTCACAAGCAGACTCCAAGTGTGTCAGAGTTTTCTGAAGGTCTGCCTTTGCACAAAGTCTTTGAGAGTTAGCCAGAGGCAGCCTAGGTAAGCCACCTTTCTCTCTCCCTCTCCTCTCTTTTTCCCTCTCGCTGTCCCTTTCTCTCTTCCTCATCCTCTCCTGCCAACTGCTTATTCCCAGTGCAACCACCGACAGGCCATTATAGTTATAAAAGAAAAAGAAACTGCAAGACTTGCCCTAGCCACAAAAGGAAACTCATACATGCTGAGGCAGTTTATATATTTTGACATCTGTACTGCGTGACATGTGTTTCTTGCACTCCTAAAACCTCTACTCCTGGTTTGGGGAGAGTACTATGCTCTATCAGAGGCGAGTATTCTCTAGCTCTAAGCACTTTGTGGGGGCTCAATGCATGGTCCTCAGCCTTCCAATACCCCCACCAAGTGCAAGGCTCCAAAGATGATGATACAGTGTATATGAGAAGAGAACAGAAGCATCACACATATCCTGCCTCTCTGACAAGGCTGTGATTTTCTCCTGGTGGAAATCTGGAAACCCAGCCTCCTCTAACCTATCTAGTGACTCTCTGAAGTTACAAAAGCAACATTGTCCAGTCCTGTCTTAAGGAAGATTAAACTGCATTTAACAACCCAGGAAAGGTAATGATCTCACTACAAAATCAACACACGGCGGTGGCCAGAGGCTGCTCCAACCATTGCTCAGTGACCACCCAACACCTCAGGCTTTAACCAGCCATTCATCCTTCTCCTTCCACCCGGCTGCTCAGCTCGAAGGCTCTGACCCAGTGACACCACCCCACACTGTGCAGGATTAAATGCTCTGGGGCTGAGTAAATAGACCTTGGCAGGCAGTTTCCTGCAGGGGCTGAAGGGGAGAGATCCCCGGTCTGCCCCAGCCCTTGGGCTAAAATGACAAGTTCCATAATTCCCCACTCCATGGAAGCCCTCCGCAGGCTCCTCACTCCTCCTCTGAGCTAGGCTGAAAGAGACAGGAATGGAGGGAAAAAAAGGAAGGGGCCAAACACTGAAGTAGAATCTTTGGAGAGTACTAGGAAATAAGTCATTTAATGGAAAAGTCTAGTGCCTTACCACTGAATTGGCCAACTTAAGAAAATTACATCTTGACCCCAGTAAAGGTAGAACAGAGGCTTTTTGTTAGTTTGTTTTCTTAGTAAAAACCATAATGAGATAAAGAAAATCAGATGATAAAAATAAACAATATGTAGGATTTGATACCTGAGAGTTCTTTATGAAAATATTATGCAAGTGACATCAAAGCCTCACTGATAAAGCTTTTAATGAATTTAACACTAAGTCCAAGCTTACAAAATACCCTGAATAAAACTCAGAGAAAAAATGGTGAGTGATTAGGTGACCCTCCTCTAGTTCCAGGTTTTTGAGAATAGGCTCCCCTACGCTAAGAATGAGAGAATAGCAGGGAGGGACTGTCTCTACTCCAGAGGGTCTTACATTTTTGACTCTCAGACGAAGAGGACCAGCAAGTGGGCTTCATACAAGGCCAGCTCAGTATCAATGCCTCCAGACTGAGCCAAATGAAACAACTCAAGTCTTGGCACTGGCTCTTTCAGGGAGAAGAGAGGGAGGGGGCCTGGGCAGATAAAGACGCTTTAGAGAACACGCCAGCCCATCCCGCAGCCCATCCACACGCACAAGAAGCTTGATTTTCATGCCCCAGGGAATCTGTCAGTGAAATTCCAGAAATTTGCTTAGAGATTGTAAATAGAACAGTCGGGTTCAGAAATGGGAAGGCGGCTCCCCGTCTCTGCTTCTGCACAGAAAGTACTAATCAGTGCCATTCTGATCCGATAGACAAATAAAGTGCTGGAGAAATCAGACTTTTATCATTGGCCCCAAAATGGGCCTATTTCAGCTTGTCAGAAGTTGTGTGAAAGTCAGATTTTGAATTTGGATTTCCTCTTTTGGCCTGTTTTTATCAGACTACAGAGGCAGTGCCAAATATGAACTGATACGGAGCCCAGAGCAACATGCATCCCTGCCTTCCTCCTTGACGGGTGTCCAGGAACCTCCTGTGTCCTCAGTTTGCCTGCATAGAAGCCTGGGGAAAGGGTGGTGATGTCTGCTCTGAAGTGGTGAGCGGAACAGCCAGAGATATACAGGTGCAACTCTATCCACCAGATGAGGGGATGGCAGCCCCAGGACATACGCGAAATGGTGCAGGACCAGAAACCAGTCAGGTCCACACAGGAGTATGCATAACTGTGACAAAATCACAGCCACAACCTAACAGTTAATGCTGATGGAGAGATTACTAAGTGTTAGGGAGTGACTCTGAGTTTCAGAGAGAGACTGAGTTGAGTGTATAACCCAGTTCTGCCACTTAGAATGATGGGATAGTGGCCAAATAATTTAACTTTTACTTTTCTGAGATGGAGTTATGCTGTGTTGCCCAGGCTGGATTCAAATTCCTGGGCTCAAGGGATCC
Organism: Colobus angolensis palliatus; assembly: GCF_000951035.1. Lineage (NCBI taxonomy): Eukaryota > Metazoa > Chordata > Mammalia > Primates > Cercopithecidae > Colobus > Colobus angolensis. The sequence continues at coordinate 1,447,067 of NW_012116254.1, read as the reverse complement.
TCCTGCCTCAGCCACCCAAGGAGGTGGGACCACAGATACGCACCACCCATGTCCAGCTTATTTTTTAATTATTTTTTAATTATTTGTAGACATGGGGGTCTCACTATGTTGTGCAAGTTGGTCTCAAACTCCTGGCTTCAAGGGATCCTCCTGCCTCGGCCTCCCAAAATGCTGGGGTTACAGGCATGAGCCACCATACCTGGCCTACCTTACTTTATTGTCCACATGTTGGCCTCTAAAGCATCTCTGCCTTCCTCATCTCAGTTGATCCTCTCCACCTCCTGGGAGGTAGCCTAAGGGAAAACTCTTCTCCCTATTCTTCCAGTGTGGAAACTGAGTCACACAGAGACAAAGCAGGAGCAGAATGCCCAGGACAAGACCTCAAGCCTTGCTGATCCTACACGAAGTATTAACCTCTATTAAACTGATCAGCATCAGAGATGGGCATCTGTGAACACCTGTGTGCTCCACAGGAACACGTAAGCCCTAAATTTCCCAGGATATTATCTCCCTGGGGCATTATTATTTAAGGTGTTTTATATTTCTTTACTTTTTTTTTCTGGCTAAAAGATTAAAAGGCAAGACTTCTTTAGCCATAAAGGATAAGCCCAAATGGCACAGCTCAAGTGATGAATACGGGGAATTAGAGGGAAAGAGGAAAGCTTCTTAACACACACTTTCCAATTGCCCTGGAGCCCAGGAGCTTAAATATTTACCATGAAATTTCCTGTCCCTATGCTTTTGGGGAGTTTCTAACTTGCTAGATGGAGTCTTATCCTGACAGTTCCACCTCACGGTGTCACTAAATGAAATAAGAGAAGATTCTGTCTGGTTTTGAAATCAAATTTTCTTTGGCCTTTTAGGAAAAAAAAAAAATCTAGCCTGGGTTTAAATCGTCACCCATATGGAAAACATGGGCTGTGCTATGGAGCAAAGAGAGGGCTCTATAGCCTGATGTCAATCAGGAACAGTTAAATATGAGCCCTAGGGGTTGGGTGCCCAGTGGAACCCTAGAAGAAGGTGGGGGGAAGAAAATATCCTAAAGAAAAGTGCTTCTTGCTTGACATCCAGGCCTCAACTGCCTGTCCACAGTACCTTCAGGATGGGTACCCGTTCATATATCCTCCCTCTCACCTGCCAGGGCAGCTACACACAGATAGCCACACCTCCGGACTTCACAGGAGATGAAAGAGAAATACAAGTCAATTACAACTACACTAAAATGGCTCTGTTCATTGAATACTGAAGGGCAATTAAGGGATAGAGGCAGGATAGGGCCATTCAGAAAAGAAAACGTGATCCCATTTAGACAGTTTATGTAGAGATCAAAGTGCAAAGAAAGTGGCTTGAGCAGGGATCTTCTTCTCTGGAACACAGATCCATCATGTATCTATGATCTATGTAGGCAATGAGTGAGATGGCCTTTAAGGTCCCTTCCAGCTCAGGTAGTCTTTAATCTTGTTATTCTAAATCCAATCTCTAAGACTCACTGTTTTTTAGTCTTGGACAATGAAAAAAAAAAAAATGGTGCTGTCTACACTTGGAAATTCCTAAACTGACCTAAACATGAAAAGTATGCTCCATCCTAATCACTTGAATTGAGTGAAGGAATTAAGTGGTAAAACAATAAACTATAGAAAACAGCAAATTAGAAAGTAAGGTAGACAAAACTATATTTTATTCAGCTGTTGAAAACAACGCTATGGAGGAAGTGATGGTAGGGGGAAAAAAAAAAAAAAAGTAGCCAGAACTCAAGTACTGAATTCTTACAGGCACTCAGTGAGAAAGAGAAAAGATTCTAGACTTCATAAACCTTATGTTACTTCCCTGGAAACTTTCCTGCCTTCCCAGGCTATACTACTGTAGCATCTTCTACATCCTGCTAACTGCAGGTATCACAGAGAAATATCCATGTTCACTGAGTTATCTGTCTCTCCCAGAAGATGGTGAATACCTTGAGGACAAGGAGAACGTCTTATTCAACTTTGTCAGTGTAGGACCTTGCACAGAGCCTCTATAAAGTAATTGACCAAAAAATGTTTTGAATCAATGAGCCATGAAACTATATCCCCAATAGCAATTTAAAGAAAAAGGAATCCAGGGCACAGGCTAAAGGCTTTGATTTCTGGTGAGACCTTTAGCAGCAATGCAAGGTGCACTGATTTGAAGGTATCAGCATTTTCATAGTTTTCATCAGCATTTTCAAGAAAGTTAAAAAAAAAAATTCTAAATTTACCTCTAGGAACCTTTCCATTAGCCTCGCTCTAAAGCATTATATCAAATTTGAAGTGATCTGACTCAGAAAAGAAAAAAAAAAAAAACACCAAGTAAAAGCATAGAATCTCAGGAATCTATTGTTAAACTCCTAGAGACCTGTAACTCACTCAAATCAAGAGGCTACAGTCATTTGTCTTGATGAGGGTCAAGAGTATGTGCTCTGGGATCAGGTGACCCAGGTTCAAATCCTGGCCAGGACCCTTTCAGACTGTATAACTATTTTCAAGCTGAAGTTGAAGAATATTTTCCAGAGTTTCTGTAGAAGAGTTAGATTAGATGACTTGCAAGTGTCCTCCAACTCTGAGTTTTCATAATCCCATGTGTTTGCACCCTATCCACAAATCATCTACTGCCAAGTCACATGCTACGACAACTCTTGCCAGTCTCCTTTACACGTCCTACTTGTGATCACCACCTATAACAGTGATCCATCAGAGGATTCTCATGCTAGGAGAGATAAAGATGCAAGATGGGTCATCAGCATGTCTTTGCAGTTATTTTATAAGATGCATATATCTAAGCTTCCTACATCCACACACCCCCACACTCACACCCACACACACACTTACACACCCACCCCCACACACACACGGAAACACATATACTTTCTCCTGAAGGGTACTTCCAAGGGTCAAGGTCAGAAATGTCTATTTCAATAAAGTTTCTCAGGTGGAACAATTTTCTACGGCTTTGCCCCTCACTCTGACTGAGACTCCCCTGACTGTGCTACGATCCATACCTACATCAAAAGAGGCAGTAAAACCTGTCCTAATTTTAAGATTAAAAACTTCAAAGTGACAGCCTCAGCTCATAGTAAACCAAACAAATTTCTAGGAGGAATTGGTGTATAAATCTTGGGCCTCCCTTCCTCTTTCTCACATTGTCCCTCAATAACTATGATCTACCACTGACTCAAACTTTTGTTTTCAATCTGATTGAATGGCCGTGTTGTCCCCAGGCACCTATAAGTGGTTGTGGTAGGAAACTAGAAGTATGTTAACATGTCACCTAGGAGCTATGCCTTTTACCTCACCATACCATGCCAAGAAAGGACATACACTCAGAAAGGGGGAGGAAAGACACACACACACACATACAGAGAGAGAGAGAGAGACTCATTGAGATTAATACTTGGAACCTAAGGTATGAACCTACTTTCATCACATTCTCTTCAGCTAGCCTGAGATATTCTGCAGTCCCCCAGTGGTTGGACTGAGTTTTTGTTTACTTGTTTGTTTTGGTTTGAATTTTATTTTCCATCAGTTGGGAATAAACACCTGAAGAGTGGAACTCTAATATCTCACTATCACTTCTCTATATTCTGGGAGCAAGAAGAAAGTTTGTTTCCATTGACATTGCAAAAACGTGTTAAAAACATAACTTCAGTGCTCTGCTGTGAAGGGGGAGGGAGGTGCCCAGCAGACCCCACAGTTCTCTGGAGTCAGCTCTGCAGTATCTCCTGGGGTTTCCTCTTTACCGCTTTCCTTGTGCTTGTCTGTGATCAAAGCTTGCTATCATTCCTTTGGGGCCGTATCTGTAATAAGGCCCACTAGTAGGTAGGTGTCAAAGCCACAGAGCACTCCCTCCATGGCCATCCCTCAGTTACAGGAAGATCACTCACAGCACAAGTAACATGAGGAGAGAAAAATTGTGCATGCCCACTAATAGATAGTGCAGAGGTCTAGGGCACCTTAGTGTATATGCTATGCTTCCTCTATGGACGGTCTCTACATTTATTTTTTTAATTTACTGTAGGTTTTAGATGGATAATTATGAACCCTTATTCAATAGGAGTAGGTGGGAGAGGAAGATAAGGTACAGCAGCAAAAATCCATTCAAGGATCCACATGAACAAAGTGTCTTTGGTCTTCAATGAATACCAAGAAAGTAAAAGGAATTTAAAGAACAAATTACCTCTGCTAGATATTTCTATACAAAAGGGCATAGTTCATACCTCCAAAAATCCAACTGAGTTACGAAAATATGAATAGAATAAAAGATTCTTTCAGGTAGAAGATGCTTAAGGAGGAATCATCATATTAAGATCTAACATGTTTTGAGGGTCTACGCTCTGCCAGGCATTATTCCGGGAATTTCTATATCGATCACTATATTTAATTCTCAAAATGTTCCCCATGAATCCCATTAAACAGATGAGAAAACTGAGGTGCAGAAACATTAAGAAACCTGGGTAAGGTTATCTGGTAGTATCTAGTGGAGCTACACTCAAACCCAGTTTAGTCCAAATGCAAAGTTCAAAGCTTAAGCACAGCACGTAATTACTTGGGAGATGACCAAGAACAGATGCATCACACTGATGAAGAGTGGAATTTTCCTTTAGTTCTGGGGGTTACGCTCTTATGAAAATACCCCCAGGATCTGAAGAAGCCTCAGAGCCAAGAATGTTCCTCTCCCTGACGGGCACCAGCATTCCCAGGGATGCGGTTCCCAGTCCCTGCTGGGCCAGGGCAGGACTCCAAAGGAGAGGAGGAGGCCCAGCCCTGTGCTCTCCAGGCAGATGTGGGTCCTCGAGGTGTTTTCTTTCCTTTTTCTTATTTAAAGAAAAAACAAAACTCTACACACTCCCCACATGTGAAATGGCACCAGCACTGCTGCCAGACAATAATTTTACAGTCACACGATGACCCCTGAGCAAAGAAAAGAGGAAAAGCCTGCACCCCGCCCAATCCAAACCCAGGAGAGTCAACCTTTGGAAAAGCCCAGGTCACAGAAGATCAAACTCACATGCTGAGGAACAACAGGAGGTGGGGAGGCTGGGGCGGGGGAGAGGACGGGGAAGGAGGAAGCATAAAGTTTAAAGGTCAAAACAAATGTCAACCTAACACCAGTACTGTATGAACAGCACACAGCCTCACTGCTAGACAAATAAATGCTGCCGGGGAGGCAAGGTATCAAGAGGTTTTATTAACTCTCTTCCTGGAATCGTACACATAGGAAGTCTGTTCCATCATATAAGCTGCAAAGCACAATATTTATCCCTTGGGGGGGAAATCATGGAGCTGATATTGAATCCACAATACAGAGTTTCTCCTCCATTCCCTTCCCAGCCAGCCTCTGTTCTTGTTGCACCTCCAGGGGCCTGTGAGCAGGAAATACCCACGTTGATTTTGATAAGAGTGGAAAGGGCTGCATGCTGATGAGAATTCAGGGCACAACCCTGCCTCCACCTTCTGCTCTTTCCCAGGCATGACGTGGTCCCTCTGAGCCCAAGGGAGGCCTGAGATGAATGGCAACCACATGTCCTCCTCACTGTGGGTGTCTCTGACCCTGTGTCCAGTTCTGTGGGTATCCCAACTCTGTCTTACAGCCTTATATGAAAAATGCCCTTTTGCAGAGCCCAAAGCAGTTAAAGAGAAACCACCGGTTGGATGGTCTGGGCCTGGCCCCTTTGCAGGGTCTCTTGGATGAGCTCTCTGCCTATTTTCATTGTGCTTGTTATGTTAGCTGCTCACCTAACAGTTTCACCCTCAGAAACTCTGGTGAGGGTCCTCTTTCAGTATCGGGACCTGACACCACCTGTGCAACCAAGCAACATCTAGACCAGGTACACGAAACCACACCAGCCTCTGTGCGGGCTCACAAACACACTTAATTGCAGAAGTCCCAGAATTCTCACTCTCAACCCAACCATCCAAAGAATGCTCTAGACTGTCCCTAACTCCTAGTGGATCCTGAAGTTTCACCTTCAGAAGTTCTGAATCAGTAGATCTGGAGTGGCTCCTGGGAATCCGTATTTATGAAAAATTCCCAGGTAATTCTGGTGCAGCCAGCAACCCCAACAGCAGGCTGAAAATGGGTGACATAGGCTATCAGAGATAATGGTATTGGCCTTCCTGCAAGGTGAAATCAATGGTCTAGAGCGGGCAGCTCAACATGCAGTAGGCCACTGTGATGGCCATGATGAACCTCACGTGACTGGAACCCTCATTCTAAGGGCCACACAGTTCTCTACATTGCCTTCCGGTGACAATCCTGGGTCTGGAATCACACCTCCACCTTCTGTTCTCAGGCCTTCTCTGATTCCAAGAATGCTTTCTCGAATGCAACTTTTCTTGCTACCACTGTACTGCCAGGATATATTTGACTCTACAGTCTAGTGTATAATACCTCCCACACTTTCTGATAAGATTTGGTTTACTGAGCTCCCTGACATCTGTATAGTTATCACCTACAATTGAAGACTTTTATAGGAATGACACTGAATCTTCTGTGGGCTGTTCCTGAACAATTAAGGCTGAAAAATGTTTTGTTCTGGCAAGTGCGAAAACAAAAACAAAAATAGTGTGAGATGTTTGTCATGAAACATCCAAGTGCAATAGATGAAAACACGAATCCACTGCATATCCCAAGGACACTTCAAAAATACCAAAATTCTAGACTAAAAGGATAAATCAAAGGCAAAAATAGATATAAAATAGGTTAAAAATAAACCAAATAAAGGAGGTGGACTTGGAAGATGTTTGATGTCTAACTGATCAAGAGCCAAGGAATTCACTGTAGATGAGAGTTCCTTTTTTGGACCAACCACCAAACCAAACGCAAGCCCCAGCACCCTCTCCAGCCTCCTTGACTCAGCTCTGAGCAGTTGGCTGACCCTTCGGCTTGTTTTTCCCTCTTCTCTTCCCCACCATTTTAGTGTACCTCCTGCCTCTGTCACTGAAGAAAAACCACAAGCAGGTGTGTTATACCCCACAGGTCCCACTGTCCAGCTCTCTTCACAGGACTGTTGCAGAGATAAAAGAATCTATCTGCCCATCTTCCACTCTATCACCCACTGTGGGTATATGGAAAACAACTGCAGAGCAAGCAGTCTTTGTCTTCTTATGAGGGTTTCCAGGAGGTTTTCTTCAGCAACCAAGGGCAACTGTCAAAATAACAAAGTCTTTAGTGAAATAGATCTCCCTATATGCTTTATGAGGTTTGCAACAATTCAGGAACTGTAGGTTTCTTGTGTAATTCATTGTATGATATGGTTAAGCAATGATCAGTATAAATCCACTAATGGGAAGCTCAAATCCTTTTAGAAGGAAAAGAACAAAACACCCGGTAATCACCAAAACTCTTGGTGAATATGAACAAAATCCTCCGCTAGTCTTGACAGATCCTTAATGGAACAACTTGTATTGTAACCAACCCAATTCCTCCAAAGTAGAGAAACATTAATTGAATAATTAAACTGAATAAAGAAATCTGAAAACATTTACACCTTATCCTAAGCTCTGCCACACACAACATACATACCAGACACATACCACACACACACACAAACACCATGAAAGCATTTACTAAGGTTTTAAGTATCTGTGTATGTATATATGTGTCTTTCAAAATATTTTTAGAGAAAACTTCACTGGAGATCCCAATATGTAACATAAATGAAAAGCAGAGCTTGCACGGTTAGAGTGGGGTCAGAAGAACAGATTCCTCTCACTTAACAATCTCTTCGCAATCAACATTGGACTTTGAAGCATCAAAACCTCCCAAATCACCCCTTAAAGACCACCAGCCCAGACTCTACAAGACTGTACATTACTAACAACAGGTGTGGGTCTTCTTTATAAAAGGATTTATGTGCTTTCACCATTCATTCTAGAGTTCATTTACCAAGTCCCTACTGTGCTCCTATATAGAGACACCAAAGTGAAAGAGACATGAATCTTGATTCCAAGGAGCTCAGTCTATTATGGGAAAGAGAAGTCATCAGAATTTTCCAACCATTAGAACAAGTAATGTGATAGAGGCAGTCACAGGATGCTATGGGCTTCCAATTTTCATCCTACCAATAGTTTTCAGGACACTGTTTCAAAATGGACTATCCCTCAATTTATCAGCTTGCTAACATTGGGGCAGAAGATTGGGCACTGAGAAAATGAGTATATCAAAGGCTTGTTTGAGAAAGACTCTATGAAATGTCTATTTCATTTTATTCCCACTTATCATCTACACTGTAAATAAGTGATGATGTCAAACATTTAAAGACACAAGAATAACATAATTTTCACAAGATATCAAACAGCATACATCTCCCCCAGGATTATAATGCTGCAGATGGTATGGTGGCCTACGCTGACCCTAATCACAAACATGAAGCTGATAACGCATATCACATTTAATGCAATTTACTAACCCATTTAATCTTTTTTTAACAAGTATTTCATATAACCGTCTTAAGGAGGTAAGGACTTCCTAAGCTGAACACCAATTCGGTGAGTTGAATTTGCTGACATCCTTTCCTTTGCTGAACTAGAAACCTTTAAGTTCAAGACCCAAGTCACAGGTGGTGACTCCTCTGAGAATAGTTTTCTAATAAGTTGATCTGTGCCCAGATAACTCAATTTACTCCCACGTAACCCGTGGAGTCCTTAATAGCTGCAGGATTGTGGGGTTTTTTTTGTAGTAATGGATGCCATTATTTTGGGGAATGAAAAAACACTCACACTAGTAAGAAGGGAAAGGAATAAAGAACTGTAGAACCTTGGGAAGGAGGACAATGGCCATGCAGATGAGCGCATCATCTTTGCTTGGACATCCCCAGCAGAGGGAGATGACAACTTCCTGTGGGAGCACATTCCTCTCGGGCAGACTTTTTAGATTTTATTTACAAAGACAAATTTTCTTAAGTTGATACGAAGTTTTTCTTCCTGTCACTCCTACCTATTGTTTCTAAATTTGCTCTGTGAAATGACAATGAAACGAAATTCTCCCCCTTCCATGGGACAGGCCTTCATGGGGTCTTACAGATTGCCCTCCGGTGATCTCATCACTTCATTCCCCAGTACTCTGAGGGACTATAACAGAACAATGCTCAAAGATATGTTTTTAGAGATTACTACCATTTCATTTTACATTTTTTAAATTGCATAAAATACACAAAACATAAAATTTATCATCTTAATCACTTTTTTTTTTTTTTTTCCAGAGACAGGGTCTGGCTATGTTGCCTTGGCTGGCCTTGAACTTTGAGCTCAAGTAATCCTCTTGTCTCAGCCTCACAAGTAGCTGTTACTACAGGCACCCACTACCATGCCTGGCTCATTTTCAACCACTTTTAAGTATATAATAGGTAGTATTAAGTACATTCACATTGCTGTGCAATCATCACCACCATCCATCCACAGATGTCCTTTCATTGTGCAAACCTGGAAGTCTATACACATTAAAAGAAGAACCCCTCCTTCCCTTCTATCACCCAGCCCATGAAACCACCATTCTATTCTGTCTCTATAAATTTGACTACTCTAGATACTCATATAGATGGAATTGTACAATGTTTGTTCTTTTGTTCCCATTTCACTTCACATAATGTCCTCAAGTCTCATCTATGTTGTAGCATGCATTCAAATTTCCTTCCTTTTTAAGGCTAACTAATGTTCCATATCATCATTCCAATTTACAGACATGAAAAATCAAGACTTCAAGAAGTTAAGAGCTTTCCTAAGGTCACATAATCAGAACTGAAGCCCCACGACCCCCTATTCACTGCCTGACCATGTATCATGCTCTATTTTCCAAATGTCCTGTATTTCAATGTGGACTGAAACTGAAAAGTAAGCCTCCTTTACCAACTTTCCCTAGGCAAAGAATTTATCTTGTTCTTGGAAGCAATTCCACACACACACCCCAGAATGGGAAGTACCTTTCAGATAGAAGTGAGTTTAAAAAGCTTAGAGACTGCAATTCCGAAGATCCAAGCACTGGCATAGGAACTAGGCGAGGAAGCCTGTGGATTTAGTCCTACTACAGCCTGGCTAATAAACACCACTTCCTTAAATGTAACTCTAATTACTATTATAATCATTTACTCTGTTCCTTTTGAGGGGCAGCATACTGCAAAGCCCCTTTTCTTTGCTTATGCTGGAACTTGAGCTCTTGTCGTAGGTAGCAGGAAGAGGGAGATGCTTCATGGGTGCTTGTTTGTTTTTAATTCTTCCTTTTTTTTCTCTCTTGATGTGTGTTGCTCTCCCTCCTGTTGAGAAATAGGGAAAGGCATAGTAGAGTGTAACCAGAGTAGAGCTCAGTCATTCCTCACAGCTATTACTGCTTAATAAAGAATAGCACTTCTGCAAGGGATGAGGTTACTGTCATTGGGGCATGATTAATAATGATTAATTTGATCTGTGCCGACATAAACTGGATCTGCCATTCACTAAATAATTATTCCGTAGCCTGGATACCATTTCCACAGGGCTCAGAGAAGTTGCTGGCCATTTATCACATTAAAACAAAACAAAAAACCTACATAAACAAGAGAAGATAAAATTAGAAACCATCACCAAAATAAAACCAAATGCCTTCATATCCACCCACAAAATGCCTGCTTAAAGCTGGAAACAACAATAACAACAAAACCCTTGTGTCGCTATCTTGTTTCAAAGAGAGAGAAACAAAATCAACAAGACAACTTCTTTCCTTCTCCAAGGAAAGAAGAGGAACCAAATCTGTCTTTTTGTTTTGTTTGTTTGTTTGTTTGTTTTTTCCTACAGAGGGAAAGGTACATGTACCTACTCAACTGACCTTTACTTCTATCTTATAGGTAAGATGTCAGCACCTGTTCAACACATAAGGAAAGTTTGTGAGCTCTAGGTGAATTTCATAACACAGAACATGTTTGTGGCAAAACCTGGTCTCAACCCAAGGCTTCCACCTTAAGGGCTTTCCTTTGCTGTGGCCTTTAACAAACTTCATCCTGGGCTAGATCCTAACCCTGACTGTCTCTTCTGAATTCTATTTTTAGAGGGGATTACTTCACAAATCATTTTACAAATATTTGTTGAACATGCACTCTGTGCCAGGCACTATGTTCTAGGCACAAGGACACAACATGAGCAGAACAAAGTCCCTGCCCTCAAAAAGCTTCCACTCTAGCACAGAATGGCAGGTAATAAACAAATAAGCAAGCAAAATATGTAGTATGCATTTACAGATAAATGCTAAAAATAAGGCAGGTTAAAAAGAACAGAGATGGCCAGGTACGGTGGCTCACGCCTGTAATCCCAGCACTTTGGGAGGCTGTGGCGGTCAGATCACCAGGTCAGGACAGCGAGACCATCCTTACTAACACAGTGAAACCCCGTCTCTACTAAAAATACAAAAAAATTAGCCAGGCATGATGGCACGTGCCTATAGTCCCAGAGAACAGGAGGCTGAGGCAGGAGAATTGCTTGAACCCGGGAGGCAGAGTTTGCAATGAGCCGAGATTGCGCCATTGCACTCCAGCCTCGGTGACAGAGCAAGGCTCCAGAAGACGAAGATGAAGAAGAAAAAGGGGAAGAGGAAGAGGAGGAAAAGGAGGAAGAAGGAGAGGAAGAAGAAGGAGGAGAGGAAGAGGAGAGGAAGAAGGAGAAGAAGAAGAAAAGAAGAAGGAGGAGGAGGAGGAGAAGGAGGAGAAGGAGGGGAAGGAGAAGGAGGAGAAGGAGGAGAAGAAGAGGAGGACGACGAAGAAGAAGAATCACAACAACAACAACAGAGGTAGTTATAAGGGGAGAGATCTGTGACTTTTTACAGGGCAGTCAGGAGAAACATCATGGATAATGAATGGATATTTAAGCACAGGAATCAGGGCAAGTACTGCAGGTGTCTGGGGGAGAATCTTACAGGCAGAATAAATGGCAAAAGCCAAGTGCCTGAGATAGATTTTGGTTTAGAGTATTCAGTAGGGTGGAACAGAGTGAAACAAAGCCAACAGCTAACAGGGGACAGGTCACATAGGACTCCGTAGGCCATTACAAAGAGTTCACTTTTGCAGGAAATGAAATGGGGAGCCATGGGAGGGTTTGGAGCAGAGAAGCATCCTAATTTGACTGATGTTGTAAATGATTACTCTGGCTACTATGTGGAAAACAAAATGGATACTAGTTTGGAGCTCAGCTGTTAGGCCCAGGGTATAGATAAACGTTTGGTGTTTTATGTGTGTAAATGATATTTAATGCCATGAGAAAGGACAAAGAGGGTGGAGAACTGAGTCCTGAGGCACTCCAATGTTTAGAGGTCAGGGAGATAAAGAGAGACCAGCAAAGGATTCAGAAAAGGAACAACTAGTGAGCTATGGAGAGAATAAAGGGCGGTGTCCCAGAAGCCAAGGGGAACATACTTTAAGAAGGAGGAAAGGATTAATATGTCAAATGAGACTGAGAGGTCAGTCAGTAATTAATGTTATCAGAAGCACAGAGATATCTCTCCAAAGATTAAATTTTGGCTTTCAGCATAATTAGAAGAGTACTGGAGAAAGTGTTTCATAGCTTAAAATGCCATTTACCATCTCTCTTGAGTTCCCAAATGTTCACAGTGGGAGTTTAGAGAGTCAATACAGTAAACATCAACTTCAAACAACCCAGCTCCATGCTGCAGCTGGTGGTGCTTCCTTTCACCAGAGATGCAAACACCTTCATGTCAATTGCCTCCCTGTTCCTCACCACATGCCAGGAAGGGAGTGATCAGTTTACCTTTTCTTATTGCAGAAGTGAAGACACCGGGATACGAATTTGAATTATTTCTTTCGATTCTATGCCACTATGGCACAGTTTGTACCATTAATATATCCCCTCTGCCCATCAAAGTTTGACTTCCATGACCTTGCATTTAACATCTTCTGTGACCTACTATTTCATAACTTCAACTATTTACTTCAACTGCTGTAGTTACTCACTGTTCCCTTAACACCTGGAATGATGTTTTACTTATGGACTGGCATGCTTCCCTCCGCATCTCTATTTAATTTTAAGGTCCAGTTAAATTCATCAGTGAAGACTTCTGTAAATGAGGCCTCTTCAAAGTCTAGAGTAATTTCTCCCTTGTATTTGTGACACTCGTATAGCACTTATTATATGCATATTAGTGTTTGCCTCCTGCTAATGATATCTTTTGGATGACAGGCACTAAATCTTTATCAAGTATTTATTCTATGTAATACTTGACACTATGCCTTACACCAAATAAATACTGTTACTATTTAGAGAATGAATGAAAAACTCATAACAAAGAATAATAGAACTTAAGAGCTAAAAGCAAGTCAATAGTTGAGTCCAGTTCAGGACCTTTAAATTCTGACACTTAGATTCACTTTAGAAATGGCTGTTCCGAACAGAGCCCTCAGAAATAATACCACACATCTACAGCCATCTGATCTTTGACAAACCTGAGAGAAACAAGAAATGGGGAAAGGATTCCCTATTTAATA
>NW_012116254.1:1381210-1432423 GCF_000951035.1 Colobus angolensis palliatus | reverse complement strand
ACCTGTACCCTAGAACTTAAAGTACAATAAAAAGAAAAAAAAAAAAAGAAATGGCTGTTCCTTTTTCTGCCAGTGCTAATCATTGATGGTGACAGAACTGTTAAACATGCTTTGAAGGACTTGGCTTTTTCACCCCAGACATGGGGTTGCATTGCCTTTCCTTCCCTGGGTACCACTCCCACATTCCCAGCCTCAATGGGAAACTCTTAACCTATCTCTGTTTGAAAAATAATTACATCTTCTCTTTCTGCTTCACAATGTACCCTGTCAACTATTGAGATAATACTATATAGTAAACAAGAGACAAGTCAATGGTTATCTGTTCTAATCACCGTGTGCTTAGAACTATGCTAGCACCCCTCCCACCTCTACCTCCATACCTGGCACACAGAAAAGAATGGACAAATATCTCTAGCTTTACATGTACTTGAAGATCTGAACAAAATGTAAATCTATATGTGCTACTTGCTTAATGAGTTGTACAGTCCAGATAACAATATCTTAAGAACTCAGGGCCTAGGGTAATACCAAGAACAGACTGCTGTGAAGAAGAGCTCCTGAAGAGGTGTGTTCTGGGCTGGGCCTAAAGAACTGGAAGAAATTGCTAGAGTGATAACTCCAGGGAGAGCATTCCAGAAGTGGGAAAAGAAGTCAGGAAAGCCTGAAGCAGGGGAAAAAAAAGTGTTCAGAAGCTTGGTAGAACTCTGAATCGGCCAAGGTGAGAGGTAAAGCTTGAAAGACCAGGCTGGCCAGCTGGCCCAGTTCATTACATAATGGTCCTAACATAGCACCTTCTGTGAGTTTAGATGGCCAGGGTCAGCCAGGGTACAAAGATGGTGGGGCCAGGTCATGCACAAAGACCTACCATGAGTCACAAGTTATGGAAGGACCACTGGAGCAGCAGTCAGAAGGCCTGAGTTCAAGACCTGGCTCAGACATCAAAAAACCTATAAACAAGGCAACTGATTTCTCCTTGGAAAAAGGAAAGAAAAACAATTGTTCTGCCTGCTTCCTTTGGTTATCACGAGGCTCATATACAACAATGATTACGAAAGGTCAATTCAAAAGCAATATGTGTACGGCATAAATATCTAACAAAAATATGGTAGTTGTCTTAAGAAATACACTGACATAACAACATAGATCCAATGAGAACACTGTAACCTATGGCTGCCCTTACTCAAGAGGACATTCTCTTGATAAGGAACTATAGTCAATTCTTCAAGATTAGTGGGGTGCTGGAAAGAATGTTAGGATCGACATGGACTGATCTAGCTCTGCTATGATCTATCACGTATGACTTTGGGCAAGCTTTGTAAGCTTGCTAAACCTCAGTTTTTGTTTAGTTTATCATTAGTAAAATTAAAATGTGGGAGAGTGGACCAGTAAAGGTTGGCCAATGGGTACAAAGTTATAGTCAGAGAGAAAGAATAAGTTGTGCTGTTCTATTACACTGTATGGTGATTACAGCAAATAACAATGAAGTATATAGTTCAAGATGGCTAGAAAAGAAAATTTTGAATGCTGTCACCAGAAAGAAATGATAAACGTTTAATGTAATGTATATGGTAATTACTCCGATTTGATCATTATACTACATATATATGCATTGAAAACCCACATTATACCCTAGAAATATGTAAAATTATTATCTGTCAATTATAAATTTTTTAAAAAATAAATAAAAGACGCTTTAAAAATAAATAAAGTAACATGGCTGATTTTGTGGTGAGAATTAAAGATGACCTCAACTGTAAAAGTTCTAAGTCAATCTCTGGTACACAGTAGCTACAAATGTTGTAACCATTTTTATAATTATTTCAATATGAAAGACACTACGGGCAATAGATACTACATCACATTAATCAGCCACATGCAAGTGATTGAAATGTCTTCAATATCATAAATATAACAAATCTTATTGGAGATTCCTCCCTTCTTTATGTATTCCTTTATTTCTCAAACTGAAGATGGCATGGTGGAAATCACCAGTCAATGCTATTTAAACATATTACACCGTGAGATAAAAAACAGTATATACACCTCCCCCTATTTCCATACCCGTCTAAAAAAAAACATCAAATTCTAGGTCTAGTGATTGCAAAATAACTGAAAAATTTGTTATCGCATACTACACTTGAAATTTGAATTTGATTTTGTGCTTCTGTCATGTTTGGATTGGTAGGGGCTAGAGAGAAGGGAGAAGGAAAAGGAAAGAGGAGGTGTGTAAACCAGAATGGCTCTGAATAAGCATTTAAACTTAAAGGTAATAAAATGCACTGGGCTTCAGTCAAAGCCTCACTGCTTCCTTAGATGACAGAAATTAGGTCAGTTGACCAAGATTTCAGATTTGGCTTTTGCTTGCCACTGCTGCATTGAGATCTTGGGTAACCAAGGCAGAACTGGGCTTCTAAACAGGTCCTGGCTGATAATTTATAGGTTAATCTAAGCATCTTCAAGTACAGACACATTTCAGGCCTCTGCAGTGCACCCACATAAACCAGCTTCCTCCCTTCCCCATCCAGAGAGAGATATCTGAGACCTGATGAGAGGAGGCCTCTATCTCAACAAGAAAGTAGTGAGAAGTTAAAGGTGAAAATATTCTATATGGCCACCTTTAAAATAAGGCCTGTTTCAGAAACAGTGTTTACCAAGCAAAGCAAAGATCTGATAGGAAATGGAACCACCAGTCTGGGACATGTGTTAACCTGGTATTGTTACTGCTATTATAACAAGAGCCTGCACCACCACAACTCCTGGCAATGCTCAGCTGAGAAGTAGCCCAGGTTCTCTGCAAGCATGCAGGCCACAGGTTCCCAACCTGGCCACACAGACAAATCATCTGAGGAGCTTGAAAGAAATATCAATGCCTAAAAATCATCTCTTGATTTTCTGGTTTAAGTGGTATAGGATAGGTTGCAGACATCAGTTTTTTGGAGTTTTTTCGTTGCTGCTTTTAAAATTTCCTAGTGATTCCAACATGCAGCCAGAATTGAGAACCAAAATCCAGTTTAAAACCATTGCATATAGCGCAGGAACGCGAGGCTCAAAGATTTGCCATGAGTGACATGCCTAACACAAAATGTGCCAGATTCGTTCTTCAATCAAATTGCCTTTCTCTCATTGTCCAATATTTTTGTGATATTTCAGGGAAATTTTTTATTTTAGACTGAATTATGAAGCTTCTCTTCCCACCTCACCCCACACACACACTGTTTGGGGAACTGAAACTCTATAAGGCTAAGATGGAGGAGGGAACTGAAAGGTGAAACTAACTTTAAATAGGAACGAAACTGACAAGAGTCAGCTCAAAGGCCAAAAGAGGAGAAATGAAGCAAATGAAAACACTCCACCTCACTGAGAAAAGCCAGTTAGACCCGGAAATTTCTTTCAGTTTAGATAATTTAAGGTTTCAGGGAGGGATTATGCTTTACATGTTGAATGTATCCCCTTCGCAGGAAAGCTTTGCAGACACCACAATTCTTGGGGGCAACTGCAGAGCCATAAAGGTCTGCTGATTGAAAACATACCTCCTGATACAAAACAGGAAGACAGTGCTCACGACTCAGGGACCACTATGGGTAAAATCAAGAGGCTGCCACCATCCCATGCCCTGTAAAAGCACGCCTAACCCCCACAGCAGCACATTTTGATAACTGAAATATTGTCCCCTTGCCACATCACAAAAAAACTGACTCACCAATTATGAACTAAGGGAAGAAAAATGATCGTTCTCCAATTTGGAAGAGCCCACATTTAGATTTTCTGATGGAGAAAGGTGTTACTTAGAAAGAATGGTTTAGAAAAGAGTTTGGGTGTAGACCATGGGCCAGCATCACACACATACAGCATCTGTGGTGGTCCCTGCAGGGGTCCCAGGGACACATGGGGGGCTTTTCTGTCAGTGGGCAATGGAAGAAATAAATGCTCCTTAATCTAAGTTGGTATTTTCTGATGTGGAAAACAGCTGGGAATCCAAGTCCATCATTTCTCATAAGACCATCCTAATGATCAAATCAGGAAAGAAAAAGAGGCAGTAAGGAGAACTAGACTGTCAAGCACATGCAATTCTTCACTGATGTGATTTATGAAATCAGCAGCAAGATCTTTTTAAAAATCTTTCAGGCCCGGCTTGGTGGTTCACACCTGTAATCCCAGAACTTTAGGAGGCCGAGGCGGGCGGATCACGAGGTCAGGAGATCGAAATCATCCTGGCTAACACAGTGAAACCCCCTCTCTACTAAAAATACAAAAAATTAGCCGGGCGTGGTGGCGGGCGCCTGTAGTCTTAGCTGCTCGGGAGGCTGAGGCAGGAGAATAGCATGAACCCGGCAGGAGGAGCTTGCAGTAAGCCAAGATTGTGCCACTGCACTCCAGCCTGGGCAATACAGCAAGACTCCATCTCAAAAAAAAAATAATAATAATCTTTCAGCTCTGTGACTTCTGGCATCTCAAGATTTAAGTCCTGAGATCTATTCTCAGCTGTTTTATTTGTTCCAAGGAAAGTGTCAATTAGTAAAGAGAATGATCTAAGGACAGAATTATTTGATCAACCTTCTTAACTTGGCTAAAGTTCAGAAGTGTGTGCTCTCAGTCCGAGCTCTGTGGTGTCCTGACATCAGAGGCTGCCTCAGTAGGTTTAGCAACAAATTAATATTACCTGATCTATACCACACTGTGTTATT
The DNA here is from genome assembly GCF_000951035.1 of Colobus angolensis palliatus. NCBI lineage: Eukaryota > Metazoa > Chordata > Mammalia > Primates > Cercopithecidae > Colobus > Colobus angolensis. The sequence continues at coordinate 1,427,738 of NW_012116254.1, read as the reverse complement.
TATGCATTGCTTCCTATAATACTTTCAAACAGAGTTCTTAAGAGTCTGGACTCAGGAGTCAGGATTAAATCTCAGTGGTGTGAAATTGAGACAAGTCGTTTAATCTCTCTAAATCTCCAATATCATTATCTGCTAAATATTTCCCTCAGATTTGTTAGGAAGATTAAATAAGATAGTACAGATAAAGCACACAGTAGAGAGGCACATAGTAAGTGTTGAGTAAATGTTCACGATTGCTACTAAGATAATGTTCTTCAGATCTCACAATAATGCAATCCAGTTAACTGTAGTGGAGGCTGGCAGGGGATACAGAGCACTCAAATTCAGACATATATATGTGTATGTGTGTGTTCATGCATCCTTGGCTATAGGTGGCTAATGTGGATGGATCCTGTCTAGTGAGCTGGCATTAGCAGTGAGGCAGGATCAACACAATGCCATGCTTGCTATTCCCAGCAGGGGTAGAGCTGTATATGGACCACACAGATAGTTGGTAAACCACTAATGGAGACTAAGAGTATTTAATTCAGATCATACATTTTTCATTGACAAAAATGACCAGAGAGACTGATCTTGGCCTTTAAGCCAAACTCAGGGCTTAGGGAGAGGGGCCACTGAAGGGATTTTGGAAATAATCTCCAACCTTCCCCACTGCCCTAAATCACCTGATCCTGTTAACAATATCATAGGGGCTCGTCCTAACAACTGTATCTTATCTTGGATGGCTCAGGAGTCAGATGCATGAACTAAATTTTAGAGCCATTCTCCCCCACAAAAAAAAGAATTTAAAATGCTAAATCTGCCTTTTGTCAAATAAATTTAGAGTATCCATCTGCAGGGCACCAAAATGCCACATTTGTGAACCAGTAATGTCATTTTGAAAAATCAAGAAATCCACAAAACTGTTCCCTGGTGCTCTCCTAAGCATGTCCTCACCCCAGAGACAGCATGCCATTTATTCTCCTCACATAGAGAGGAGCCAAGTTCCAATTCACAGAGCAGCCCAGGACAGCAAGCGCTCCTCCTGGGAAGCACTGAAAATGGTGAATTTTAAGGACAGAGGTTTATATGGAAAAAAGATACTGCATCATTAAGGAGGTTAATGAGCTTAGCAAGGCAGATGCCCTGAATGCTGAGGAGGGGAGGGAAGAGAAGGGAAAGGGGTGGTTTGAGAGACACGCCCAGGGAATTGCTCCCGTTCTTCAATGTCTGGGGTGGTCAGGAGGTGCCCTCCTAACGGCGGTCATGACAGCAGAAGGACAAGCACTCCCCATGGCCCCTGGAGCCTGGTTTGTGGCTGGGCAGCAACCTGCCCTTTGCGTCCAGCCCTGGGCTCTCTGAGTGAAGGATGCTCTTGTCAGCACTGTGATCCCAGAAGGCTCTGTGAGAAACCAACTAGTTCAGTGTTTCTCAAAAGGGGTGCCAGGGAAAATGTGTCCCACTTGAAAGTGTTCCATGATCAAATAAGGTTTGGGAAAAACTGCATAGCACTTCTCACTATGGAGAGTCACAAGGCACATTAGCAACATTAGCATGTGGAAGGCTCTGAGAAATGCTTTATAAAGAAAATTGTTTAACTTCGTTTTTTTTTTTTGTTTTTTTTTTTTTTTTTGAGATGGAGTCTCGCTCTGCCACCCAGACTGGAGTACACTGGCACGATTTCGGCTCACTGCAACCTCCGCCTCCCAGGTTCAAGCGATTCCGCCTCCTCAGCCTCCCAAGTAGCTGGGACTACAGGCTTGTGCCACCACGGCCAGCTAATTTTTTTGGTATTTTTAGTAGAGATGGGGTTTCACCATGTTAGCCAAGATGGTGTTGATCTTCTGATCTCGTGATCCACCCACCTTGGGCTCCCCAAGTGGTGGGATTACAGGCATGAGCCATTGTGCCCGGCCAGCTTTGTTTTTTAATTGGAGAAAAGGTATACAAATTTTATTAACATGTACACAGAAGAACCACAGAGTGATTACCCTGTTTAACTTTTGTTAACTAAGCTGTATTGGTTAGGATCTTCCAGAGAGACAGAACAAACGAGATATATATAAAATGGAACTTATTAAGGGGGAATTGGCTCACACAATTACAAAAACAAAGTCCCAGGCAAGATTGTCTGCAAGCTGGAAAACAGAGGAGCCAGAAGCATGTCTTCCAGGGAACTAGTAGTGTGGCTCCCAAAGAGGCCAGTAGTATGGCTCACTCAGTCCAAGTCCAAAAGCCTCAGAACCAGAGAAGATTAACAGTGTGTCCCCTAGTCTGAAGCCTAAGGCCTGGGAATGCTCAGGAGGCTGCTGTGGTAAGTTCCAGAGTCCAAAAGCCTACGAACCTGGAGTTTGATGTCCAAGGGCAGGAGGAAGAAAAATAAAAGTCGCCCCACTGTGAAGAGAGAAAGCAAGAGGGAGCTGAGAATCCCTCTTCCTCCTCCTACTTTGCCCCAGCCCACTCCCAGCTGATTGGATGATGCCTCACATTTACACTGAGTCTTCCTCTCAGTCCACGGACTCATGTCTCAATATCCTCTAGAAACACCCTCAGACATGCCCAGAAACAATGTTTCACCAACCTTCTGGGCATCCCTCAATCCAATCAAGTTGATACCTAATATTAACCATCACACAAGCATTTGTAAAACTTTTTTAATCACTGAATTTCCTCCCTTCTCAATTTTTATTCTAACAACATTTCACTTTGGAAAACATTTTCTGAAAAGCTGTTTTGTCCAAAATCCTTCATTTTACAACCTGTGAAATGGGTCTGAAGTTTTAGTAACCTATAAAGGGTCAGACACAAGTTAGTAGTTCATATTTTTCAGTGAGTTAAAGGCATAACATACTTTGGAGAGAGATTCCAGAAATTTGGTAAAGATGTCAGGACAGAATAATGATCAGCAGATCAATACTAACCTATTGATTATTCTCTCCCAAGAGCACTAGGCTGAAGGAATGTCTTTGATCCACTATGCTGGGGCTTTCGGTGTACTAAATTCTAGACTCATTCCTGAGAGAGGATTTTAAGTTTAAACAGAAATTCGGCATCAAGCCCAGCAACAGATGCATGAAGCTGAGATGCAAGTCCAGTAGAGAGAAAGCCAAAGAGAACCAGAGTCACAAAGTTCACATTGGTGTGGTTGACGGAGTCTAAATAATTTATTATGTAGCTTAGATAAATTCTTGAGATGAAGCTCCATTCTCTTGACTGGGTATTTATATGGTTTCATGTGTTACTATGAATGTGGGGTACTTATTTTAAGAGGCCAAGAACACAGACATAAAGGGACTTCTCTATAAGAGTGCTCCTGACTTTTACACTTAACCCTGGCCTATTCTATGATTTCATCTAAGACTTTAAAAAAAAATTCAGCTCCACTGATGATACAAAATAGAAACAACCAAAATGATGGACAAACTACATCAAATTTGAAATAATCTCCACATTCTGGGATGCCAACCCAAAATCAACTTAGCATTAATAAAACTACTGAGGCTTAAGTTCTCATAAACAAAACCTGAGCAGAGTAGGACCCTACATAAAGTCCCCTACAGAAGTCTTACTGTGTTCTACATCTAGAGGAATAGATTCTATTTTATTAATATTGAAGGTATATTTAAATATGACATGCATAAAGAGAGTAGCTCTCACTTAAGAAGGTTTACTGGGAATAACCTGCAGAGTGACTGGGAAACAGATTAAGATAGAGAGGGCTAAGGCACTGCATTCAAGTCGTTTTCAAATACTGGGGAAGCTGTCTCATGGAACAGAGGATAATACTGGTTTGTGGGGTTTTTAAGAAACTGAACAGAGGCGATCTATGGTGAATGCAAGGAGAGAGTATTACAGTGCAATATTAGCAATAATTCTGCATGAGTTTGAGCTGTCCACAAATGGTAGGTAGCCAGATGTCAAGCTACCTTTGAACAGCCAGCTCTAACCAGACTTTGCCAGAGTTAGGTGAGATGGCTTCAACCATGCCCCAAGAGTTATGCCATCCTTCCTCACCTTGTATCTTTCAGATTCCTGACTTCCTTCCCATTCATGACTATGATTCAGTCTTTTTCCTTCCTCCCTCACCCTGCTGTCACTGATCCACCACACAGCACCTTTAGTGTTCCACTATTCTTTCTCTAGACCCTGGACTTGACTTCCACCCATGTCAATATCCTGTACCTCCAACATGAAGCTCATGCTCACCTAAAGCATTTCTGTCTGGGTCATTCATGGTCACAGCAGGCATGGGATACGGTGGCCAATGCCCATATGCCAGGAACTTGAGAAATGAATTTTCCTGGGTGTGGGAGACTGAAGCCATGGCCTAGAAAGGCTCCATAATGGTGTATTTCTATTATTTGTTTAGGTAGCACTAGTTCTAATACACAAGTCTGTCAAAGGTTAGGCAAAGGCATTTTTATGACATTAAGTAACCCAGGCTATGTCTCTGTTTCCTATGCTTGGGACACCTCAGGGTCAGGCTCGTTAAAATGATGTTTCCCACAGATGAAGGAGTATTCTCACACCACCCTCCTAGGATCTATCCAGATTATCATTCTGGGGTTCTATGATTCGTTGCACAAAATTCCCATTCTTCTGTGATGAACCCATGGTGGGTTCAACTTGGTCCCAACACAGGGCAGCCTCAGTAGATTAGAGGCTCTGGCAGGAAACTGATCTATAATCTCTTTAGTACCGCATCCTTCTCAGTAGGATTTTGGAAATAATCTATAAGCAAAGTGACTTCTTGATCTTTCAGAGAGGAACAGTAGAGAATGCAGTGATGTAACATTAAAAAAAAACCCATAATTGTCCCAGCTTTCAGTAGCTTTGAAAAAGTTACTAACCCTCTCTAAGCCTTGGTTTCCTCATCTGTAGATTTGAGAAGTTGGAATCAGTAGTAATTTCTAATTTTTCTGAGTCAAAGACCATCTTGAGAATTTGAAGAATGTTGTAGGCTCTTCCAAGAAAATACTTAAATGCACATACACACAAAATTGGGCATCCAATTCCAGAAAGTTAGAGGAGAACCTGAAGGCCACTTATGACTATTGACAATGATCTTGGAACCTAGGTCAAAGGCTTCATGGACCTGTCAGTTATAACTCTCTATGCTGCCTCCACTTCTCCATCTTATTTACTACAAATCTTCTTTGTAAATGTGAGATTTTATTAAGTATTTTTCTGTTTTTGAGCCCCCAGTCAGTTACACAAGAATTCTCATCACACCATATGTCCCTTGAAGTAACATATAAAATATATAAAATTTGTCCAGTATACTCATTTCTTTAGATGACATAGAGACAGCAACTGATAATCACTCAAGTCCACAGTTGTCACTGCTGGAGTGCAAAAACATGCTGCACATTTCCCTACTAACTGAAGATTTCAGTACCCACCAGCACTTCATTTAGGTCATTCCCCAAGAGCTGCCACTTTCCTCGAAGCGTTCCTGTTGCTTGCCTATGTCTCTAACCGTGACATACACACTTTCTACTTCAAGAACCACAGACAGCTATCTAGGTTCTCTATTCATGAAGAAGATAGTCTGGGGCTCATCCCAGCACTGACCACCAATCAATGTAATGATTAATCATTCGAGAACCACTGGGGTCCTGTAGTGTCTCACACTATAATTGGTAAATCAGCTGGATTGGGAGGATAATTCATTGAATACATAAAAATCAAACATACAAACATGGATTGTTCTTTCATTTCTTCCATTTTTTTTTTTCCCTGTACTTAAATGTTGCATCCTGCTTCTATAGACTTCATTGTGTTCTTCCAGAATCCATATGTTGAAATCCATATGTTGAAAGGGGATGGTTCCTTTGGGAGGTAGTCAAGGTGAAATGGGTAATGAAGGTTAGTGAAGCCTTCAGAGAAAGAATTAGTGGCTTTATAAATCAAGGAAGAGAGAGTCTCCACCATGTGAGGACACAATGAGAAGGCAGCTGCCTGTAAACCAGGAGGAGAGCCCTCAACAAGAAGTGAATTGGCCAGCACCTTGATCTTAGACTTCCTAGCTAACAGAACTGTGAAAAATATATGTCTATTTTTTAAGCCACCCAGTCTATGCTATATTGTTATAGCAGCCTGAGAAGACTTATACGCCTGCCTAGTTTCCAAAGGTATTGAAGTTAACTTTACTAAGGATTTACTAAGAAAAAGAAAACTGTTTACACTTTCCTCCTTTCAAGTTTACATAGTTCCTCCTTTCAAGTTTCTGGCATTGTAACTAAAGAGAGAAGATATAAATGAAATTTCAAGAAACAAAATGACAAATAAAGGATAAATCAAATAACTACAAAACCTGCAAATAACTATAAATAGTAATAAAAATAGAAACCATAAGTTCCATATGGTTTATTGTCAAATAGTGGTAGAAAAAGAGAAAGGGGCATGGAAAGCAAAGAATGGATGCAAATCAAGTTAGGAACTCCTTGCCCTTGCTGATCTGATAACCTTTCTCATCTACTTTCTTGCCTTCCAGCTCTCTGCTCTCTCTCTCAAACTCTCTCAAACTCTTGTCACTAGGTAAGCTGCGAAGATCTTCCAGCTAAAGAGTGTGAGTTTGTGAACTGTTCTCCTAGATGAGCAGTGGCTAGCTGTGAGGAACAGAAGGGTGAGGTTGATGTGGAAAGCATGTTTAACTTTCCCTTACCTTCCTGCTTCTTTCTCCTCCCATGCCTACCCTTTTCACTGTCTACACTCTGTAAAAACAAACAAACAAACAACTTTGCTTTGCCATATTCTGCAGGAGATAGGTTAGTGCTAAATATAATTCTCTTCTGTCCTCACTTCTCCCTGATCCCCAAATACCAGGCTCACCCTTGAGCACTTATGTTTGCCCATACTGCTTCCACTCCACCAGCCTCATCATTACCATATCCTCAAGGCCCAGCACAAATGTCACTTGCCCCAAAAAGCCATGTCCTACTCAACTGGCCCACAGTGGTCTCCTATCTTTTTATATTTATAACACAGACTGTCAGTACCCTAAACACTTTGCATCCTACCTAGTTTTGTTCTTAAAATCTTTCATAACTTTATATTTTTTCTGACCTAGGTAAGCCTATTGAGAGCAGGGGTCATGCCTTCCCTTCCCTTATATTCTCTACAAAGTAGAACTCTGAAAGATCAATGAAACTGAGATAGGAAACCCGGAAGAAGTCCAGTGGTGTCCGGCATGATTAAATGCCAACTCAGGTGGCATATCCCTTCAAAACATCCATCGGATGACTGCCATGCTTGGACCCTAAAACATCTCACAGGTTTGTCCAATGATTTAAGTTGCAGGACCCAAATCCAATTTAAATCGGTTCCCAATTGTTATGGACTGAATGTTTGTGTCTCCCCAAAATTCACGTTAACACCCTAACCCCCAGTGTGAAGGTATTAGGAGGTGGGGTCTTTGGGAGGTAACTGGGTGTAGATGAGGTCAGGAGGGTAGAGCCCTCATAATAGGATTAGCATTTTTATAAGAAAATGAATAAACAGCAGAGCTTCCCCTCTGTGCCATGTGAGGCTACAGCTAGAAGGCAGTCATCCACAAACCAGAAAGAGGGCCCTCACCAGGAACTGAATCTATCTACTGCCACCTTGAATGTAGACTTCCCAACCTCCAGAACTGTGGGAAACATATGTCTGTTGTTAAAGCCAGCCAGTCTATGATATTTTGTTATAGCAGTCCAAGTTGACTAATACACCAGTATTTTACTTCTCCTATGAATAAATCAGTTTCTCAGAAATCCTCTTTGGCAGTTAAGCCCAGAGCTAGACATTTCCCATCACACCTGCCTCCTGCCTTCCCATTTGAAATCTTTCCTGTTCTTCAAGACCTAACTCAATCTTGCATCATTTATGAGTCCTTCATTTTCTATCCCACCCTGCTCCCACCCAGGCATCCTTCTTCATTGTGAGCTCAAAGCAACAACTGTCGGTACCACTCATTGGATACTTCACCATGCATTGGCATATCAGAGAAGTCAGAAAACAAAAAGTGAACCAACACATATGGCTGTAACAACTCTGGATAATAAACTTGTATTTTTATTTACCTTTTCTATTACTACCATATCCCATTGATTATAGGATGCACAATTTTTTACTTCTAACTTATTTGAAATTGGCTTATAGTTTATGACATCTTAGATTCGGTGAGAGATGGTATTTTAATTTTCATATGTATGTCTGTATGCAACAAACTGCAAGCTCTTTTAGAAAAGGACCCACATGTTGCAGATCAATTTTCTCTCACTTGCCTAGCAAAATGCTGTGCACAGTATTAGTCCTTCATACTTTCTTGCTAAAAGAAGAAATTGCTTCCCTGGAATCCAGTGAAAAGCTCCATCTCCCAGAGTCTGGGTTTCCTAATTGTTGCTTTTCTCCTGAAAAAGAATGACAAGGCAGAAAGCAGCCAGAGACTTGAGTGTGTCCAGTGATGAGGGAGCTTCCTCCTTGGTCCCTTCTTTCCTACAATATTCTAGAATTTTAGAATTGGAGACACACTCTGGTTCCACTGTAATTTTTCTCTCTGAAGGCCAGAGTATCACTTGCATCTCTGTGCCTCACTTTCTCTTTTATAAAATGGGTCCAATTATTAACTACCCAGCGAGGGGTAATGAATGTAACAGAACTAAAGGATGATATCTTGTAAGTGCTGCAGAGGAGGTCATAAATATGATTATGCATCTGTCTTGGGAGAGTGTTGCTTTGAATGATGGAAAGGGGGAAGAAGGCTTGGAGATCCTAAGTTGCTGCTCTTTGTAGACACTATGCACTAACACCTCCCCTTAAGCTTGCCCCTCTCATAACTACCCCAGAAATCACTCTGCTGACAAGCAGGCAAGCCTCTGTGGTCATGGAGATTACGACAGAATAGAAGTGATGCAGACAGCCAGCAGAGTGTTCTGCAGCAGCCCCTGGGAGACTTTTGCTTACCACCTCTCTTCACCTGTCTGTGAGTCTACTTGTGTGTCCTGCCACATCCCCACAAAGAATGTGCAAATATGTCTTGTTGCATGATCCATCCTGCATTTTCCAATAAATAACAGACACAATCTAAGTTGCCAAAAGCCGCTTATCTGAGACTGATCTTTATGTCTGGATCTGAGGTCCAGAAATACCAAGGCAATGAGACAGAAGCTAAGTGGACACTATTCCTTTTCCCAGCATTGCTCCTGGGATGTGCATGCACAAGCATGCACGTGGTGCCTGCACACGCACAACTCTCTTTCCAAGGGGCATCTCAAGCAGTCTTGGATTGAGTTCATGATATCAACTGACCCACTGCAAAAGCATGACCTCTTGAGCTACTTGAGGTTTGACCACGATCAGGAATTGTCCTAAAGTTTTGTTAGGAAAAGCAGTGAAACTGAAGTTGACAAAACTATCATGTTCTGCTCTTCCCCAAGCTTGTGTGCTCTCCTCTTCCTCCTCTGGAAAAGTAAACAAATGTTCTTGTTTGCTCTCCTTATTTTCTTTGCATCTCTAGGCCTACATGTCTAAACATTTCTTCCTAATTAAATAGGAAACAGAGAGATCATCTTTTATACCAACTCTGAGAAATGTATTTGCAACCCTTCTTCTTGTTAGGGCATAAGGATCCTTGAGAGCAGTGAAATGGTTCCTTCCTTCCTTCCATCCATCCTTCCTTCCTTTCTTCTATCTTTCTCTCCCCCCATTTCCTCCTCTAGTGGGGGGGGAGCAGGAGGAGTGACACTCAATGGAGGTGGTGTTTCAGGATGCTTCCTTCTCCAGAGTCCTGTACTCCAGTGCATTCAGGATACTGTCAGCCTCCCCACCCAATTCAGCCTCCCAAGGCAGAAGCAAAGATCCATGTAGCATCTTTACAAATGCAACCCAAACTATGCTCTCTGCCAGGGAGGCTGTCTCTACATAAGAATCAGACCTAGGAGTGCAGTCTAGGGATAGCTGGTCTCCTAGATACCAACTTGTGACCTAATAAATTTGTGAAACACCAAAAACTCAACCACACTTGAAGATCCGTGATGCATATTAACATTAAAGGCTTTGAGACATCCTACTGCAAAGACATCTGTTTAGCTGTGTTAAACCAGTTGTTTCCCAATGTTTCTTGCTCGGAGAATGTTTTTGGCCTCTAACACCTCTTAACATTCTGAGTAACTGAGTTATACAGACTGCATATTGTAAAATACTGACTTCCATATTTCTCATGGGAAATGTAGGAAACAGAGGGAGGCATCAGTATACTTAATCTCACACATGCACAGCAATGTGGAGCAGTGCTTAAAAAGTAGAACAAGCTCTGGACTGGGAGGCCAGGATGTCTGGGTCAAAGCTCCTCCCTGCCATTCTTGAGTTGTGTGGCTTGGGCCAGCACCTCTCCTTTCTAGAGTTATTTTCACTCTTAATAAAAGGAGAATTTTTTTTTTTGTTCTGAGGATTTCTAATGCTCTTTTCGGCTCCCTTTTCCTGGGATGCTGAATGACTCTAGTACTCACTGTAACACTTCCTGGAGCAGGTCCCAGACGTGTGAGCCTATAGTCGTTCTAAATATAAACTTTAAAAAGCTCATGAGATTGTCAACCCACATGAAGGAGAACCAACAGCAAAACCCCTGGGGGCCATGAAGGTATCCCTGAAAGGATACATGGGGAAGAAGCAGAACCTTGGAGACCTGGTCATCACCTGTAGAAGACTCAGAGTATATCTGATTGATGCTGGGGTCACCAGGAACCTGGGCAGCTCCACCCACATGCAGCTTCCCTAAGCACCTGCAGCACAGCATTAAACAGCAGCCAAGGCTGGGACTGGCATGTGACTAACTGTTGGGCCAAGGTCTGTCTCTGGCCATCAGACACTATATAAAAACATGAGGCTGGTTCAATATAACTTAGATGCCATATGCATCCATACCACGCCCTACTGTTCCTCACCTTTACCTGAAGACAATGTTTACACACTCAGAAACAATATGCAGAATCCTCTCCAATCACATGTGCATGTAGCTTTCCTATCGTCCTCACAGCCACACCAGACCACAGACTCCATGTTGGCACAGACCCCACCTGCTTGTTCCTTCCTGTGTCCCGTGCATGATATTAATCGCCACTCCCTTAATATGTGAGGAATAAATGATTATTTCTAAACTGATAGTTCCTGATTGTTAAGAGTCAGAATATACATTAATCCATAAGTTCATCAAGCATCTATTAAATGCCTTGCATGTTCTGAGCACTAAGCTAAACATTATGGGGGAATAAAGAGATAATTCCAACTCAGACCCCACTCCCCAAATATCACATTTGATAATTCCTGTGTGGACTTGATTATGTTAAAAACATATCTTCCTACTTTTCTTACCACCTCCCCATTTAAAAATCTGTCCTTTTTCCTGAATTCCCCATTTTGGAACATGGTCTGAAGGCAACCACTCACTAGATCACCTAAAAAACACAATAATAATCATGATGATTATTTATCACCATCATTTATTGAGTGCTTATTATGTGCCAGGCTAGCAACGCTATGACCATTATACTATTATGTGTCCTATTTTACCTAAATGTGGGCATCATTACAGATCCACTGCTTTCTCTCCAACTCCTTATATCCAATGATTCTCAAAGGCAGTCCCACTACATAAATGTCTTCACTTTCCACCTCTGTCATCTCTCCTATGCCACCCCATATTTTAATCACTATTCTTGCTTGAACTGTTACAGCTACCTTCTAAATGGTTATCTGCTTGAATGACAACATAGACACCTTCAAGACATTCCAACAGAAATGACAGAGTGGCAGAGTAACCCCTCTACCCTGCATATTTGACCACATCTCCCTGCCCCAATTCAAGCTCTCTCTTCACTCCTGGGTGCATGTGTGCCTTCTAGATCAAGGAAGGGTGCCAGAGAAGGGATGGTCACCACTATACTAGACACTCAAGTTCCATGGAATAACTTCGCTCACTCCGCCTCTTACCAACTACCATGAACATCAAAACAATCCTGCACCACATCCTCCAGGAGCCTTCCCTGAAGGCCCCTTCTCCCTCCAAGGCTTTCTCCTGCTCCCTCCTTTGATGCTCACTTAGTACTTCCAAGGCTCCATGGCCCTAGTCTCCCTTTTGACCCCACACTTTGAGATCCTCAGGACAAGACAGAGTCCGAACCCTGCCTCCCCAGTGCCTGGCAAGGTTGAGCACAACCTTGTTTCCTGTTGTGACTTTTTCACTGAATAATGCTTTACAAAATTGTTAGAGTAATAGGACACTCTCTTTTCTATTTTTGTCATAGCTTTGAAATCCTGTAATATTTCAAGAAATACAGGCATGCCTTCCTTTTATCAAAAATAATGCTCTTATTTTTTTCTGGTGAAGAAACTGGGTCTTTGAGACATCAAGTGACTGACCCAAGGTCACACAATGACTCAAGGACAGAACTGAGGCTGCGATCTTGGTCATCAGCCCCCAGCCCAGCAGCGTTTTTCCACCTGCTCCCTACCTCAGCTCAGGGCCCTCTATTAAAAAGAAACACACCAAAAGAATATATGTGTGTGTGTGTGTATGTGTGTATATACATACATAGGTGTACATACACAAGTATATAGTATGAATATACACGAATGATTATGAATCTACCTTAAGCATTTAAAGAAAGGAGTGGGGGCTCTGAGAGCTTCACAAGGAGAAGAGATTCTACCCAAAAGGGGGCCGGGCAGGGCGTCGCAGCAGCCGCAGCACAACAGACAGCTGGTGTTTGGGTGGTAGTAAATCACGCTGAAATGAGCCTCTTCCGTGGGCTCAATGAGGCCCCCACAACAAAGGGAGGCCCAGCTTGCAGCCGGACAGCCTGCCCGCCAGCCCCAGACGCGCATAACAGCTTCATTCAGGAGCCCCACGTCCACACAAAGGCCCCGAAATCAATCCGACATCCCGCCACCCTGGACAATGCCCTGAATCTTCTCAGAATCGAAGCCTCAAATGAGGGGACAGCATTCAGGGGAGATCAAACCGCCGGCCTGCCACTGAAAGCAAGCACGAAGAAAGCATTTTTTTTTTTTTTTAAGAGGAGGGTTGGACGATGCAGGCGACTCTCCCTGTGCTCGGGGCGCGCGTGGTGGCTGTGCTTCGGCTCCCACAGCCAGGGCCACACTCATGCAAAGCCTGCGTTTGGCCCGGCTTCCAGCAGTCGTCGCGCCAGGCGCTGCTGCGAGAGACTGGGTGCGCGACATTCGCCAGCCAGGGCCACCGTGCAGCTTGGCCTTGGGGCTTTGTGCAGCAGTGCCCCGTGTGAACTGCCACCGCCGGCATTTCCCACTGGCTCTTGGGCCCGTACAGTAGGGCGCACACACATGCAAATGCCTCGCAGGAGGCAGCGGCTTAGGGTGTTGACAGTGGCAGCCCCCACGCCAGGCCAGGGAGCCCCTGTTCCCAGGCAGGGCCCCTCAGGGTACTCATCTGCCCCATTCTGCTGCCTAATCCGGTTATCAGCTGCAGAACAACGGGTTGCCTGGTGGAGCTGGGGAGGCCCCTGCAGGGAAGGGGGGAGCAGGCATGTAGCTCCAGCAGATGAGCCTGGATTGTATTCTCCTTTCCTAAGGTAATTGTTAAGGCTTCTGGTCTGTTCCAGTCCCCAGAGACCCAGGAGCCTGAGACTCAACTCTGCACTGGGTCACAGCTTTTCCTGGATATCAGAAATCCAACTGCTCTCTGAGAGTGGGGGTTCGCCAGCAATGGCAGAGTGGAAATGTTCAGGGGTGTAGCAGGCAGTATTTCGTTAATCTGTGGGAATGGCACACCAGTGAGACCAAGGCATGTGCCATTATATGTGGCCAGAATATCTCCAGAAACTCCAGCTAATTTAGCCTTAAATTTGACATTCTTGGCAGTCACCATGAAGGTTAAATACATTTTGGTTGAAAACAAAAGGCTTCTGCTAGAGGGTCATTCAGTGACATCTTTACACTCATTTCTCCGAGATCCTGCCTGCACTTTTCCAAGTATGCAAAGGGAGCAGACAATGGCAGCAGGGTGAGGTGCGGCTATGTGGGCAGCTGCCTGTGGGTAGAGCAGAATAAAATTGAAACAAAAGGTGCATCAAACCAAGCGAGACAACTAGTACAAAAAAAGAGCTAGGTTAAATGGGAGTTAGTCTTTCCTTGATCCCTGATTTTAGCCACAGAGCTATTTTCTTTTTCCTCTCTGTCTCCTAGAATTGATCCAACAGACAGTCATATCCCATCCTGTATAAGAAACTCTGCCCATGTCCACTGCCCCTGGCAGACCCTTCTCCCAAAGTCAGATCCTTAGGCAATATGGAGTTAGTACAAGCGAGGTCTGCTGGAGGTTGGGGGTTGGGGGGTGCTGTACCTTTGAAATTCAAAAAGGGCACTTTCTGCTTTCGATTCAGTTCATTCTCAACTGCTTACTGACCAACAATAGTAAATTGAATCCAATTTCCCCCTTGGAAGGGTCAGTTGTTGTTGTTGTTTTTCTTTTTTTTTTTTTTTTTCTTACCCTTCCCCTTTCCATTTTCTGCTTTTGTAGCTCACCTCCTCCAATCTACTTCCCTACAGGAGCCGAAATTAAACAAGCTCCCCATATGCCATGCCTCACTTGTTGTCTGTTCCCCTCACCACCATCTGGCCTATTTGCTCAGCCAAAAAGAGAAAGAGAGAGAGAGAGAAAGAGCAAAAAGAGGGAGGGGGAAGGGAAGGCAGGGAAGCAGGGCTAGGAGAGGGAAGAGGGGAGAGAGAGAAAGGGAGGAAGGAGGAGAATAAGAGAGGGAGGGAGGAAGAGAGGCAGGCAGGAAGGGAAGGAGGAAGGGAGTGAGACAGAAAGGGGTAAGGGGACGGGGAGACAGAGAGAGAGAAGGAAGGAGGGAGAGCCAGACACAATGAGGAGGCAGGGGTGATGATGCAGCCTCTCCCATCTGCTCCTTGGCCAGAGTCCCGGATGGAGCAGTAATGGAGAGCAGCAGAACCAGTGATAATTAACCCAAACACAGACCTGTTTATTTAACCTGTTCAGATAGATCAACTCTGAGGCAGAGCTCTAGCAGAGGGCCCTGGGACATACTTAGGGAGACACCCTGGAGGTTGCTAAGGACACAGAGGCAGGCTGGCCCTCCCAACAGACATCCTGGGGCTAATGTGTACTTGGTGAGCAGGAAAAACAGAGGAGAAAGAACACTTTCTGCAAGAAGTCAGCAACAACCTCCTGAATCTTCTGGTAGGGATTCTTTTGTCATCTTGGCTTTTCTCCTGCCATTATCTTCTTTCATGGCAATAGCTGCTTCTAGATGATCAAATCATGAAAAGCAAAGCCAGTCAATGAGCTACAGCTTTATGCTCTGCACCCTCCTGCCCCAGCATCCTCTCTGCCACCCCATCTTGGCATAAGGACCAGGACCAGGAGACAAAAAAAGGGGCTAACTAGAGGACATGAGACCAGAGCAAAATCTCCCAGAAGACCTCAGACTGAGATGGTCAGTAGCCAAGGAGCAAAGCCAATGGCACTGATAAGGGCTGAGTGTGAAAGTCAGGAGACTAGGGTATGAGGCTGAGATCACCCGCTTTTGCTGCATTGCTTTGTCTGCATAACCCTCCTCTCTTGGCTTCAGTTTACTGGAGCCAAGTTTAATGGAGACAGCAAGGTTGACCCCCTAAGATGTTTCAGTCTTCAAAAATTAAAATAATAATGGTTATTGTCATCTGCCTATAGTTCTCCAAGTTAGAAAGAAGACAAGACTTGAGCAAGACCACCAAGGATGATGCTGTGTTTGAAATGGGTAATGTGCACTGCCCAGACAGGGGAGTCCGCAGACACATCTGTGTGTGCTGCACCCCGCTCCACCTCCGCCCTTGGAGGCCAGAAATACAGGGCAAGAACATTTCCAGGGCTGAGTAGCAGCAGACAGAATAGGAGTTGTGCGTCTGGGAACTGGAACCCAAGAAAGCTCTCCGCTGAGCACTGAGGGTTAGTGAGGGAGTGCACTGGCTGGGTTGAAAATAGGAAGCGTCAGGGGTGGGTGAGGAGTTGGCAGGCACCGGATTCCAAGTGGCTTCACGCTCCTCAGTGGAAGAAATGCAGAGATAATTTGAACATGGCTATTTTCAAGCTCCACAGCTGAGCTCCCTTGCTCTCCCACCCCACACCTCCCACCCAGCCCTGCAATTTGGCAAACCCTTTCTGCTGGCTGCTCTTATACCCAATATGTTGGGTTGCCTTAGCAACTAAGGCAATTATCTCCTTGGAGCAGTTAAAACAATGACCGTCATAAATAATAACAGTAAGAAAGATGATGGTAAAAAATAGATCTTAGGTAACTAGGGTCATGGGTTTGCATGGAACTGAAAAGGAAAAGGGGTCCTGATGGCACAGGCAATGAAAGGTGATCTCTTAGAGCTCTAGTTGTATTTTATTTTTCTAGAGGAAGAGATAGGAAATAGCCTTTCCTCACAGCCCCACCCCCACCCCCAGGCAATCTTAGGACAGTTCCTATTTGCTGTTGATCATCCCTCTTATCCTCCCATCAGCCAGACCTAGCAAGGAGCACAGTGAACACTAATTGTTTAATGCCTATCTCCTCTCTGGACCATGACCTCCTTACAGGCAGGCACTGGGTCTTTGATCTTGGTGCCCTTAGCAACTAGCTCAAGGCTTGGGACAGAATAGGTACTCAAAAATATACACTGAATGAATGAAAATATATTACACTGAATGAATGCCCAATTTTTGCCTTAAAGTTTTTTGTTTGTTCATTTCCTTCCTCTAGCCCCCTGGGCCAGTTAATTATAAAGTCACTTTTAGTTCCTGTATTTGATGATCTTATAATCTACTAGTCTACAGTGCAAGATATAGTAGGCCTCCATAGTTCCAAGAGAATTGAGAAATCGAGATGTATATTCAAATTTATCCAAGTGCAGGTTCCTTTTTCCCTAAAGAGCCATCCATAAAATTTTGTGAATGTAGATCATCACTTCAGACAAAACACTAAATTAAAATCAATTAAAAATGAGAATTAAACTAACAATGGATCATATAACTTGTACTCACCCTACCCCAAACATACACACCCTCCATTCTATACTCTACAAACTCATCCCACGAATGCTTTTCGAGCAGTAAACTCCAATTAATGCACAGGATTTGTGATTCAAAGCAAAAGGCAGCAGATCCCTTTCCCAGTGTCCACGAGAAATGTATGGAAAAGCACAGGGTCAGAGAGTTGAATTGCATCATTTCACCTTAACATAGAAAGGCTTTCTACCCCTGTCTTTCTGTTTCTTTTTCTTTTAAAGTATTGGGAATTCAATAGCCACTAGACAGTTTCAAAGTGCATTTACATCACATGTTGTCTTCATAATAATTCTTGAGGCAAGTTGGGCAGGAATCATTATTCCTATTCCAAATATGAAGAAAGGAAATAACTGATCACAAGTGTTAACGAGTGCCAGCCCTCAGCTGTCCTGATAACCACTTTCTTGCTGTCTCCTCCCCTGGTGTACACATTGTAATGGCCACAATGTGTAACAGGTAATATTGTCATTAGTGTAAAGGTAAGATGGGCAACCTTCCCAAGCTGTCAGCAGAGTAGTAGGCATATACCTATGCTCACTTTGCAATGCCCAAAGGAGGTGATGTAACTCTACCAATGAATCCTTGGAGCCCTATGACTCACAATGCCCACTCTAGAATAATAACCCAAACCTTAGCACCTGCAGACTAAAGGCCAAATCTATCAGTGCTTCATCTTGGCAAGTCCTGATTCCTTACCAGGACTGGGGAGGTGAGGCGAGGGGAACTGTGACAACTCTTAGTAAACAGGACAATCTCATCCTCTAGCATTCCAAAGACACTCCAGGCAGATTTTCTATTCTTCCAACCAAAATCTATTCTTCAGGTTTGCTATACTTCTGATCTGAATGGAAGGTGACATGGGAACCCCCCCACTTCCCACGTGTGATCCCGCAACTCCATGAGAGTCAAGTCTTCACACAGTAACCATAATCACTCCTACTCGGACATCAGACATCTGCCAAGACACAGTTAGCACTTGCTGGATGATAACCCAGTATACTGGTTTTTGAATTTAATGAACGCATTGACAAACTCTTCTGTATCTGTCATTCACTTGATACCAACTCAAATAACCCAAATTATCCTTTTCAGAGTATTTTAAATGTGAAAGACCTGAATCCAAATTCAGATATCACTGACAATTAAAATCAGACTTCCCAGAACCTCAGATGAATGAAAATATTTAGTCAGACTCTTTTACAAATATACAAGTATCTTTTTATTAAAACATATCTTGAAAGCATTATGACTCCAACAGTTCTACAAATTATAGCAAATTGCTTTTTGTTTAAAAAGCAATTATTTCATTCCCCAGTATAAAGAATTTTGCTTGGGAGAGTAGTCACAGATCAAGGAGATAAAGGCAAGGTAAGGTTGTTTGTTAATGTTTTATAAATCCAAGTCATTAGCACTACTAAAATAAGATGTGATAGGCAGAATAATGGCCCCACAAATATGTCCTACGTCCTAACCCCTGGAACCTGTGACTATACTAGATGGCAAAGGGCAATAAAAGTGGAACAGAATTAAGGTCGCTAATCAGCTGACCCTGAAATAGACTGTCTTGGATCAACCAGATAGGCCCAAATGTTTTCACAAGAGTCCTTAAAAGTGGAAAAGCAAACAGAATAGGTAGAACCAGAGAGATGGTGGTGTGAAAATGATTCGACTTGAGTTACCATGTTTAAGATGGAAGGACAGAGCCAACAAATGACAGTGGCTTCTAGAATCTGTAAAAGAAAAGGAAACATTCTCTCCTAGAGTCTTCTAAATGAATACAGCTCTGTCAACACCTTGATTTGAGCCCAGCGAGGTCCATTTCTGACTTTGACCCCCACAAATATACAATAATAAAATTTTTGTTGCTTTAAGCCACTAAGTTTCTGGTCAACTGTTACACATAAAGGGAGACTGTGTGTGTATGTGTGTGTGTTCATGTATACCTTCTTCCTTTTTTTTTTTTTTTTTTGAGACGGAGTTTCGCTCTTTCGCCCAGACTGGAGTGCAGTGGTGCGATCTCAGCTCACTGCAGCCTCCACCTCCCGGGTTCAAGTGATTCTCCTGGCTCAGCCTCCTGAGTAGCTGGCATTACAGGCATGTGCCACCACATCCAGCTAATTTTTGTATTTTTAGTAGAGATGAGGTTTCACCATGTTGGGCAGGCTGGTCTTGAACTTCTAACCTCAGATGATCTGCCTGCCTCGGCCTCCCAAAGTTCTGGCCTCCCAAAGTTCAAGTTATGGAAAATGTGAACACTCATTTTCTAATGCTTCCAGAAAAATGAAATTGAGTAAAATGGAGGTGATGGCATAATTCTTCATTCAGGCTATGGAGCTCCTGAAGCATTTTGCTGCTACTAAAGATCGCTGGCAGCATGGACACCAGAAGAGAATTGCAAAGAGCAAGTGGAAAGAGATGTCAACACAGGTACGTATGACTACAGGGCAGATGTCGCTCTTCAAACAATGGCAATTGGAGCATAAGGTGCCGCTGGAGACCTCAGCATCTGAGTCTCTCACAGAGGGACACAGTCAGCACAGGGCACTCAGTCTTTGGCTTTAATAGCAGGTTATACAGGCAAGTCACAAAAGACAGCACATGCTAGGTTCTCAAAGGAGGAGACACAGAGAATGAGCATGTGACCATGTGGATCTGCACATGCCCTAGGATATGCAGATGTCCAACCAATTGACAAGCCCCAAAAAGATAATTCATCAATGGTAGACAATGAGGGTGATGTTGTTGCTATCAAAATAGTGACATGGCAGGTCATTAATTCACGCGTAGGTCATACAGAGTAAACAACGTAATGCTGTCTGTCTCCCTGCTGATGTCAATTTGGCCCATGCTGATGAGATTCCAAATCAGATGAAAGTTACTCAATCGGGTTGGAAAGGCCCAATAGAACTACACTTCTAAGGCTAAGAATCCCTTTTCTGGAACTTCCAGCCAGCTATTGGAAGCTCACTGCCTTCAAAGGCAACTCTTCCAGCTTTGGAAATTTCTAGCTTTAAACTCCGAGATTATGTAGCCTAATGCCTTCATCCTATAGACAGAAGTCAGGCCTAGTGAAGTGACCCTTCTAAGGTTACACACTCAGGGCAAACCAGAGTTGGAAGTAGAATTTGTGTCTTCTAAATTCAAATCTAGTGGGTTTTACACTCTACATCACGTGGCTTCTCATAAGGTAATCTGGTCACCAGCTTATACAATATTAAGTAAGCACAGTGTATTCCCAAGGCAAATCAGTAGTTGGGTGTGCGTGTGTGTGTGTGTGTATGTATGCATATGTATATATACACACACACACACATATATATATATATATATGTCTGTAGCCAGCCTATGAGTCTATACACCAGGGAGAAAGCAGTCCTCTCCCCAGGGCAGGTACCAAATACTGAGCATCTGTATCCAAGTGGGCTATACTCACCTCAGACACCAGTCCACTCCACTTCTAGAGACTAACACATTGCTCTTTCAGTCAGCCAAGAAGTTTGTGCCTGAGAGTGGAGTGAAAGCTGTTACTGCTGGATCATAGAAGTGAGTCTTCACAGGAGGCCTG
This sequence comes from Colobus angolensis palliatus, assembly GCF_000951035.1. Lineage (NCBI taxonomy): Eukaryota > Metazoa > Chordata > Mammalia > Primates > Cercopithecidae > Colobus > Colobus angolensis. Next base: position 1,407,123 of record NW_012116254.1, on the reverse strand, counting down.
TCCCAGACAAACTCAACACAGGCCTCTAGCAAGTCAGGCCTGCTGAGGAGTTCCAACTGAGCCACTTGCCAGACTTGCAACTGTATTTGCCTCTCTTTCTCATCCTGAGCTTTTAAACTTCAATATCATTCATTCATCATTTATTCTTTTACAAAGGTGTACCAAGCATCTACTGTGTACCAGGCCCTGTGCTCAACATTGGAGATATACTGAGGAAAAAAGACTGAAAGAAGGAGGGCAATGAAGTGTGTAAGAGAGAGAGAGTAAGCACAGAGGACAGAGTTGCTAAGTTTGCCTGGGGCACAATGGAGATAAGAGTAGGCTTCATGAAATAGTTCCAGATAAAACTCCCTTCCCAGCAATACCTCTTTTTCACAGAACTGCAAAGCCATGCAAACTGTATGAGCAAGTCAGTCAACAAATAACGCATTAAGTGTTCTAAGTGCACTGTGGGTTATGAGAGGACTGTACGTAGAAACTTCTGCTTTGATCCATTTTCAGTTATTAAAGTGACAAAATATATACACAACATATTGTATAAAATTGAAATATATGCTGATTTCAAAGGAGCATGAAAAGTGGAAAGAGTGAAGTAGGATAGAATCTACATTAACAACCATGTGGCACAAAAAAGAGAAATATCACAGTGGGTTGATGTTATCAAGGTAAGTTTTCTGGATGAGATGACAGTATCTTCCCAACTTAGGATAATGACATCCATCCTTATGTCTATAAAACTGATCTCTCCAATAACAATGTCAATTTTAAAGACTTGTCTTGTGTTCTTTTGCATACTCTACAGAGCCTAAGTAAACAGACGTGATCTCACTCTGTTGCCCAGTATAGAGTGCAGTAGTATACGATCATGACTTGCTGCAGCCTCGACCTCCCGGGCTCAAATGATCCTTCTTCCTCAGCATTCTGAGTAGCTGGGATGACAGACATGCACCACCATGCCTGAGTAACTTTTTTCTAGAGAAGAGGGTTTCTCTATGTTGCCCAGGCTGGTCTCAAACTCCTGGGTTCAAGCGATTCTCCTGCCTCAGCCTCCCAAAGTGCTGGGATTACAGGCATGAGCTACTGTGCCCAACCTGACCTTCTTAATGATATGGCATTTCCCTTTGTGACTATTCCAAAAGACCAGTAGAGTGATCTGCATTTGGAGGTAAAAATGTTCTTCATGATTCTAAGGCAGCAGCAGCTGACAGTTACTAAAACAAGCCCCAGAAAATGTTATCTTTCCCTCCCACAACAGCAGCTGAAGATAGCAGTATATGTTCCTCAGGCTGAAACTGCCCAGATGTTTTATGAAAAAAGACCCACCGGAAGCCAACCTGGAGCATCTTTCTGATGAGTTTCCTTGAACACAGGAGCAGCAGGTAAGAAATATCTTATACCATTATGTCCCTTGCAGAACTTACATTAAGTCATGGACTACTAGTAGGCGTAGCTGAGAAAGGAAGGGCCATGCATCGTACAGTTTTGATCTAGAATCTTTTCTAAAAATGTTCCTGATCCTTTTCATTTTTATCCCAGGAAGACTGGGCCACTCCAGTATTTGACCCTCCCTGTGCCCAGGAGCACCTATCATAGGCCCCCTGCCTAAGCCATTGTCTGTCTCTCTTCTTAATGTTTAGTCTTGCAGATGTGTGGGTGTTTGTTACTGTCATGTCTGTTCAGTTGAACTTTTATTTGCTAAAATGTATTGTGCAATGGCAAGCAAAATTAATCTCATTAAATAATAGAATCAATAGAACTTAGAGATAGATAGGAGATTTAATACATCATCTGGTTCAGATCTCTAACTACAAGCGATTGTTGCAACCTCAGTTGTAAGGAAAAAACAGCTGAGCCCAGGAAATTATGTGACTTACCCAAGGCTAAACTGCCAGCAACTAAAAAAAGAGGAACTAGAATTCAGGTCTCCTACCTCCTAATGCAGAGCCACGCTGGGTCTGTATCAATTGATTTCAGCACACATGACCACAGATGAATCTTCAAGCACATTTTCAACAGGATGTAGCAACATGGACTAAATCCTCTGCACCTATACCAACACCCTTTCTTGGGATTAATGAATATTGAGAAACTTCATTGAGGTGTGGTTTTCCAACTTCACAATATTGTATTAGTGAACATCTCTAAGTAGAATTCTATGTAGGCTTATAAACAACAACTCTCTTCTTACTTATTGGACAGCAAAACTCCTTAGGAGCAGAAATGGAATATAATACACTTCGATATTGTCTAAAACTTAATCATATAGAGTCAATTTGTATTTATTGAGTACTTGCTAGGTGATATGCTAGGGAAATGCCAATAAATGAAACCCTTTATCCCCAAGATAATTTCTAATCTAAATAAGGGAAAGCAACATAAAATGTAATAAAATAAATAAATTTTAAATAGTCCAAAAGAAGAAGCGTAACAATAGAGGGACACATTTTGCCAGGAAATGACTGTTACTGGGGAGAGGTGCTCTAGGAGTTTAGAGGCCAGAAAGCTATGAGTTGAGGAGACCAGGAAGGAAGGGGCTTCTTCATGGAGAGGTAAGTATTGACTAGTTTCTAAGTTCCGTGAATTCCCTGACCACACTTCCAATTCCCACTTCCATACTTCTGTGTACATTGCTCTGACCTTAAATGCCTCCTCCTCTCTCTCCGTCTAGTAAATAACAGTTTGGGAGAAACTGGAAGATCTTAGAATGTCAAACTAAGTTTTTTCATTTTCTTTTTATGTCTTGTAAGAACAATGGTATTAACAAGGGCCTAAGTCGATCCATACACACTCCCAGAATATACAGGAGAGCTAGAATAGCAGACAGCTAGGACACATGCAGTCTTCAGGAAGGCCCAGGGAAGAAACTAAGACTAGCAGAGAGTACAAATTTAATTAATAGCTCACAAATGACAAATTCAGATACACTGAAGGGCAAAGAAATTCTCTCAAGCAATAAGCAACGCATCTTACTCACCCTTATAGCACATTTACCATTTACAAATTCTTATACTGCCTATCTGAGATTTTGTTCTGTTATTTCCTTTTAGAAATGATCTCAACTAGTGTACTAGAAAGCCCCTGGACCAGGCCTCAAGAGGCTCTTTTCAGGGCTTGTCCTCATTTGCTTCAGTGTGTGATTTTTGTCCCCACCATCACTCACTCCCCCAGGGGAAGGGAACTTTCGGAGTGGGCAGATCCTGTGGTGAATGTCCCCAGGGTCTCAGCCACACATCTGTGGATTCGCAAATCATTCATAGGCTGATCAATTCCTCATCTCCACATGAAGTTGGCAGCCTGGTCAGAAGGAATAGAAGTGGAGACCTGCTACTCCCCAGTGGACAGGAATAGGGCCTCTACCAGCCACTACCCCCAAAAGCTGATTAATCTTTAAAATTTCTCGGGCACACCGTGCAATTCAAAGGCCACAGTCCCCTTGATGGAACACTGAAAGAGAGTTTTTGTTTTCCACAAAAAGGGAAATTGAGGTTTCTGTGGTAAAAGAGAAGGATGTAAAATCAGCCACGTAGTGGTTTATTCACAGTCTGACCCCTCCCCAAACCCACAGGGATACTGGAGCCGCGACTCATCTCTTCTCATGAGTCATGTGGACTTGCATGGGCCTGGTGGATTTAGGAAAGAAAACACTAGACTCCACAGTGTGCACAAGCATTTGGGGACAGAGATGTGATCCAAAGATGGATACAGTTCCTTGACTTTAATGTGGAGAGACAGGCCGGAAGACAGGACTGTCCAGGTCTAATAGAACCGACAGGTCGTCTCTCAAAGGGCCAGAGCGTGGCTATCACATTTGGGGCCTGTTATTTGACCCGTCATAGCCGACTTTTCCACTGACATCCCCAACTTCCAAATTAATTATTTACTTACCAGAGATTCAGCTTGGCCATGTCAGACGGAAATAGCAGGGGGTGTTGTGTAGCTCAGAGGAGCTGGCATTCAAACAGTAAGAGAGGACATCACTCAGGCCACATGCCCCTCTCTGGTTCAGAGGGAGCCAGTTGTGAGATTCAGATGTCCCTAAGATCCCTACACCTTCCCTCATCTAGGTCTGGAGCTAGAAACAGATCACTGCGTTGATCCCAGGACTTCTTATGAGAGTTGTTTTTCTGATTTTTTTTTTTTTTTCCTGGCCCAAACCAGAATCATGGGGGGGGGAATTTATTCTCTGACTCTGGTTTTTCAGAGTTTGAAATCCTAGGTGAAAGGTGCGAGCTGCTAGTAGGGCCAGGGCAGGAGGGGCTCAGCCATCACTGTAAGCTCTGTTTGCCGCATAAGGACAGGTGTTGAGTTACACACTTGGGGAATGTGAGCACCAGGAAGGGACCTGGTGGGTGCCAGCCAAAGTAGCGAGGTCAATACCTCCTTCTGTACTGGCTCTTCCTGGAGACCAAAAAAACAAACCATCCCTTGGCTTCAGGTTCCTGAAAAGACCTGAACTGTTCTTGTTTACTGTTCTAAGGGGCTGCATAGCACTTCTTTTTAGAATAATTTATTTCATTGGCTTCAAGACCTCAGAAAAGCAGCAGTATATGCATTGAGGGCTAAATAGGGCATGTTTACAGAGCACTTATTCTCCGCAGAAGGGTCTAAATAAATGCAACATACAATATGGCTGCCCCTGTCTATTGCAGCGGTGAGAAATAGCACTAACATCTTGTTTTGACTAACGTCTTCACTTATATATTTGTGAGGACACAGGCTTTGGGTTTCCTCCTTCACTGGATGTCTGCTCAGCACAGCAAGTTCCCAGAGCTAGGAATTTGTGATCGTACATTCAGAAGACATCAGGGGTTTAGAGCGTCTGCAGTCAAGTTGTAGCATGTTAAAGAAAACAGAATTGCATAGCTCTGCTCAGCTTCAAGGAGCAGTAAGCTAAATTCCAAGAATATCATATTTAGTCATAAAGTTCAACCAATTCAGAACTCATAACGAGGGTATGTGATCGTCTATCTGAGTGGTAATCAACTTTCTTAGGTCAGCTTCTATTTTTAATCCTTCATGCAAAGAGTCCAGCATATTTGCATACTCACACAGACACATTGCTCATCAAATGGAACTAGACAGCCTCAACACAAAAACTGAGAACATGCACCTCACACATACCAGCCACTGGGTATTTCGTAATAAAGAAAAATGGGATCAAACAAGGCATTAGGAAGAGAAAAACAGGTTCAGCCAGATGCTATGGAAATCCTGATTCTTATCAGGGCAAACAATCGGAATTACTATGATGCTTCTTAGGGAGAGTCTACTCTGAACAGACACAGAATATTGTATGTCATACTGTCTTCACGTGGACCAGGTAATTAGAATTATGCCTGTTTCATAGATAAGGAAAGTCAGATTGAGAGAGCACGTGTTTGTCGGGTGGCAGAAACAGGAACTAGACCAAGGTCTGTTTAATTGCAGTCAGTCACTCAACTTCAGGTTATGGAGCATATGAGGATGAGTGTGTGTGTTTGTAAAGAACCATTTTCCGGCCAGGCGCGGTGGCTCAAGCCTGTAATCCCAGCACTTTGGGAGGCCGAGACGGGCGGATCACAAGGTCAGGAGATCGAGACCATCCTGGCTAACACAGTGAAACCCCGTCTCTACTAAAAGATACAAAAAAAATAGCCAGGCGAGGTGGCGGGCGCCTGTGGTCCCAGTGACTCGGGAGGCTGAGGCAGGAGAATAGCATAAACCCAGGAGGCGGAGCTTGCAGTGAGCTGAGATCCGGCCACTGCACTCCAGCCTGGGCGACAGAGCGAGACTCCGTCTCAAAAAAAAAAAAAAAAAGAACCATTTTCCTCCGTTTTAAAATCAGAATAATTCCATTAGCCCCAGGGTCTAGTAGAATAAAATATAAAACTATCATGACCAAGATTTTTATCCACAGATCAAAACAATTCTAGGTTTGGTTAGATTGAGATGAAGCCACAGTCACAACCCAGGTCTCTTGGCTGCTAACTCAGGGCTCTTCCAGACAGTAGATGAAAACCCACATGGATTCAGAGAGTTTCATAAACTTCTCGGCAGACCCTGTTTTCTGTCAGTTTAGCAAGTGGTGCCTCTCCCACCTATGGCCATGTGGAAAAAGCACAGCTTCTGCAAAGCCTGATCATCTGCTGGCCTTAGTGACGTGCTTAGTCAACAGAATGTGAGGGAAGGGACATTTGGAAATGCTGAGGGTCATACCTAAGGGGACTTGCAGCTCCCACCTGATTCTCTCTGAATGATACCATGTGAGAAGTCCAATCACCCCGAGACCTGCCATGCTGGGTGGAAAGTACAAGTCAGCCATGTCAAGAGGTCAGAGTGGAACGCAGGCAGCCCCAGCTGTTCCATCCATCCCAGCCCAATCACCAGTGTCATCCAGCAGACAAGACAAGGAGAAGAGCTGAGAGACAGCGCCCACAGCCAGAGCCAGTCACAAGTGGGGCAATGTCACACTATTGCAGCCACTCCAACTGAGTTCCTGATTATGGAGGAACAGAGACCAGTTATCCTCACTGGGCCTATCCACAACACTGACAACATGACAAAATGGCTCTAGTTTCAATGCCACTGAATTTTGGGGTAGTTTGTTACACAGCAGTAGATAATTAGAATATCTTCCGTCTCATCTATAAAGGGTTCCCAGGACGATCTCATCATCCAGAACCCCTGATACCATTTAAGCTTCCTCTTCCTCCCTCCCCCACCGTAACTCCTCTAGCTGCTCCTTTTGATGTCTCTCTTAGACCAGTGGGGAATGATGAAAGCAAGAAGGATCTGTTGAGGGCCTGAAAAAGAGGACAGGCACAACAGGGAGCATGTGTCAAAATGCTTTCTTCTTGGTAGGCAAAAATGGTACATGAGAGCCTCTTGGATGGAGAGATGAAGCAACACAGGAAAGTTCCTGAAAAAATAGGCTGGAAAAAGGCATAGGATCAAGAAAAGAGCGAGGTTCCTCACTGCCTTCTTTCCCTGACCCCTGCATACCACCCCATCTACATATCTGTACAACAGATCGCATGTTCTCCAAATCCTCCGTGGTTCCATCCTTCAGGATAGAGTTTACTCAATGCATCCCAAGGACTCCAGCAAACTCTTACCTCCCCACTCTCTGACAGCTGAATTATTGACCATTTAGCTCATATTGACTTTTAGTTTTCCATGTTTGTCTTATCTAGAACAGACAGAATAAAACTTGTTTGAGGGCAAAACCTATATTATATAATTTTTCTTCATATTCCATAGTAAAACGCACAGAACCAAACACAATAAAACAAGTCGTATTCAATATGTATCTAAGGGAATTTGGTGCTACCCATATAACAAGGGCAGATAAGGTCTCAGCCTCACCACTCTAGGCTTCTGCAGATGTTCCATGCTGAGTTTTCAAGAAGTTGACTCACACAGAGGCATAGCTAGACCTCACATCACACTCAGGCTTCTGGCAAGATTAGTTTACATGACAGTTTCTGCATCTCCTTCTTCACTGGCTTCTGATCTCACAGCTCCACAGAAAACACTCTCTCAAAAGTCACAGTGACCCTGCGGTGCCAAAGCCTGTGTGACATAAACCACAGCCTCCCAGGGACCTCTTGGGGTTTCTCCTGCTCTAGCCAGACCACTTGTTGCAAACACTTTTTTCCCCCTCTGCTTATCTTTTAAATGCTTGTAATCTCCAAAGATCTCTCCACAGCTCTAAGGCTTTACAAGCTCCCCCAGGCAAATTAAGTCACACCCATGGTTTTAACCATTAACAGATTCCAAAGCCCACAGTAATCTGCAGAACCCAAATATTCAGCTGCCTAACAAGTATCGCCACATGAGTGTCCCCATAGGCCCCTTTAAACTCAACAGGAATCACACTGACTTGCTGCAGCAACCTGTTTTCAAGGCCTCCCTTCTTTATGAATAGTGATATCCATTTGCCTCGGAGATATCTTAAATTCCACCTTCTCATTCAACAACTAAATCCCATTAGCCACTGAGTCACACAGATGCTACCTGCTTAATGCCTTTTATATCAATTCACTTCTGATGCTGTCTCTGTCACCAATGTGTTTTAGGTTTTTCTCACTTCTCACCTGCATTATGTCAAAGGCCTCTGGCTGGCCTCTCTTGCTCCAGTCTCTCTCCCCTATGATCTGCTCACCGCATGGTTCTCCACGTGACCTTTCCAGAACATAACTCTGCTCATGTCCTCCTTTGTCTAAAATAAATCAGAGTTTTGGGGATAATGTATAACCTCCTAGGACACAGGGTCCAAAGAACAGTGATTCAAAGTGAACTGTAGAGCCAGATTTCATGGGATTCAATCCAAGCTCTGCCTCTTCCTAGCTCTGTAACAGGCAGATGACCTACTGTGTATGTGCCTCAGTTCCCTGATTTGTAAGGTAAGGATAATAGTAGTAGCTACTGCCTAGGGTTTTATGGAGACTACTTGAAATATACATGTAAAGAGCTTAGAACTCTATCTGGCGCACAGTAAGGATTCAATAAACACTAGTTAGTACCTAGCTGCGTTCTTCCCACTGCCTAGTTCTCACCTCTGCTCCCAACCACCCGTGGCATCATTCATTCAAATGGATCTACTTGCATTTCTTCTAGTCAAATCTATCATTTCATCACCCATGCCTTTGCATATGCCGTTATTTCTTCCTGGAATGCCCATTCTCCTTCTTCCTCTAACTGACTCCTCTTGTTCCTCAAAACTTGCTCCAAGGCTACCTTCCCTCCATCCCAGAGCTTTCTCTCCCTACTCCCAATCTGATTTGGAGGGTTATGCTTTCTGTTCATTGAATTTGGTACATTATTTTATAATTATCATTTTATTTGCCTATCTGACTCAAGCTTGTCTGATTCTTAAAGGCAAATGACATGTCTTATTTGATTTTATATTCTTAATGATGAGTACAATGACTACCTCAGAATCCACACTCATCCACTGTTAACCGAATGAACAAATGGTCCCTATGGAATATTAATAACAGGTACCCAAACACGCTTACATTTGATTATCTGCACTTGAAACAAAACAGTGACTTTTTTCCAAGACCCGCATGCCTTGTGTAGTTTTATAGATTGCAAATAAACTTAGCACAGGGAGACGTGATCATGTCCAGGGAAATGATCAGCTCTGAGAACCACCAGTCTCTGACAGTAAATAACTGCTAAATCTCCAGAAGGTTTCTACTTCTGCCTATCTCTTGATTGTCCTGCTCTCTGGAATAAATCAGACAGTACAACACAGGAATTTGAATAAAGTAGCCAAACTGTGCAAAAGTGATCACAATGGAGTAGAAGTGCATTATTCTGTCTCTCAGAATTAGCATATTTCTAAGTAATGAGTCTTAAATGAGAGAAGACTTTGCTTTTCTTCCTGAGATAGTCTTCATTAATTCTTCAGAGTGAAACTAATAAGTGACAGCAGAGCAAACAAGGGATAAATGGTACGTGTAAGGACCTCCCCTCAAATTCAGTCTCCCTTTTTTATTGGATACAATTGTGCTTGGTTTAGTTTGGGTTCTGAGAAAAGTGTCACTAACTCTCTAGGATAGCTTCTGTGTTTGAGGGTTAGATAAGACCAAGAAGTGGAGGCTATAGGAAGAATGACTTGTTGGATTACTTTGACCCAACAACAGAAGCAGCATCTCAGCCCAGAAGTGTTCAACAGTAGAAAGACCACCCACAAAGCACCAAGGAAATTGACTAAATGTCTGTCAGGAATGCCAGGATAATTCTCTTTTACCTTCGAGAATCTGATTTTATGATGATGGTAGAGATTTCATATTTAAGGTGTTTTGAGAGCTTGGTGAGGGGATGCGTAAATGATTGTTGTTCCTGTGAGGTTGAAAGGAACATTCTGGACATCTCAAACCATTCAGTTGGCAACTTCCTACAGTGCTCATACACAGACAGTGTCCACCTACTCTCCACCCCACTGCACTGAAAAGTGATGCTGGCCACTCACTGAAAAGGCTGCCAGGAAAGCAGCAAGTTTAGAATGTCATCTGAATGCGTTTTTGTGAACGCATTCACAAAATGCTGAAGATAGACATTCAGCAACACATCCTTAAGATGCTTTCAAATGAGAAGGAAAGCCCTGCCTCAAGACAGGAACCTCTGCAGATATCACTCATCCTAATCTCTCACCCCAAAGTGAGAGGCAGAAATAAGGACACTGACAGTAAAACCTTAACAGTTTGTTTTTGTTTGGGTATCAACACATACACACACAGTGATCAAATATGTGAGTCGAATGCACGCAACTCTTCCAGAGAGCTCAAACACTGAGTTATCCAATGTTCCAATGCTAGTTACCCAAACAAACATTATGGAAAAGGACTTCAAAGAGAAGAGTCTGAACAGCAAAACTGAAGTATGTTTATAGTGTTAAAAAAAATAAAAAGCTGTCCACCGCTTTTATTTTGCATTTGGGTAATGCTTTAAACTTTCCAGGATCCTCTGATAACCACTCCACCCTCAAGATGGTAAGATCAATGGCAAAGAGATTTATCTCCCCAGTTGACCCCAGAAGGAAAAACAGAAACAGTGTGTGTGCACAACTGACACACAATAATTTAGCCCACCTTTCATCTTGGGCTCTTCTCCATGTATTATTACAAAAACAAGTTATGTAACAAAGCATACAGTTGTGTGGCTTGAGGCATTTATTAAAAACGGGGCCTTTATGAAGTCTTTGTGTACTTTACATATTTAATAAACTTCAAGTTCATGTCACTTAGAATCAAACATGAAATTTAAAAGCAATATTATTACAATTTATGACCTCTAATCTGCAAATGGGAGGAGGTCTTATATAGTTTTGTGTTTAAGAATATGAACTTTGAAATCAGACTAACGGGACTTCAAACACTACCTCTTTTATATACTCTCTAGATGCCATTTGGCAAGTTATTTGACCTCCCCATGCCAGTTAACTCATCAGCAAAATGAGAACAATAAGATTTACCTCTTAGAGTTTTTGGGGAGGATTACATATACATTTGCAGGTAACAGGCTTAGATTGGTGCCTCCCATACAGAACTCAAGAGATAAGTATTATTATTTGATTACTCATAATCTCGTTCAATGATTGCCAGCTTTAGTTACTACAAGAAAACAAAGTCCCTACCCTCCTTGAAAAGAATGTATTATGTATCTAGAACTGTAGGAATGAAAATCAAGAAGCCTTGAAATGTCACTTACAAACTATGTGTAACAACTCACATGAGTTAGTTGTTAAAGTTTAAAAATTACGTAAGGGTTTCATGAAGCTTCAGGAATGGTCCCTGAATTGGTGGAAAGGAAATTCCCTTCTGAACTTAAAAGTCAAAAAACTTCAGAGGAGAAGGAATCTTTTAGAGATCTACTCAAGGTCATATGAAGGTTCTTGGTTCTAATTCCATCCGGGCCACCAGAGAGCCAGGAGATGCCCATCCCCTTTGAGGCTTCTCATGACTCCCTCCCCACCCCCAGCCACCATTACCACCCTACACCCTTTTCTAACCATAGATTTCTAAGTAAAAAAGGAAATTGTCTAAAATTGAAACTGTCTTAGTCTATTATTGGCTTTGGTGGCTGTGGGAAGAAAATGGAGTTGGGCGGGGGGGAGGTATGTTGATGAAAATAATCTGAGTCATCACTTCCTGGAAGAGGTGACAGCACACCCAGAGCCGCTGGGAAGTCAGGGGGCTGAGGAGGAGGAGGTCACAGCTCTGCCACAACCTCACGTACCACCAGGAGGATGTCACTTAACTTCTGTGGGTTCCCATTGGCAAAATGATCCTAAAGGCCTTCCCAGCTATATGCCCCTATAATTCGGGAAAGGTCCTGGTGAATAAACCATCAGTGCTATTCACTATCAGCCTAGAAAACAAAATGAACGTGTGCTCCTAAAATATGAAAGCCATATCTTTCAAGCAAGGGCAGGCTGGTTATGGTTGAGTCAAGACATAACTGCTTTATTTCCTAACCACTTCCCCAAACCCAGACTCTGCCCCTCCACACACCGCCCCCCGCCCCCAACCCAGTTTTGCTACACAATTCCTTGGGCAGTGCAGGGTAACCCTATTAAGAACAGAGGCCCTGGGAGAGCCAGACCTAGTGCAGGAATCACTTTATAGTCTCTCTTAGATGTGAAATTATATGAAATTATTCCCCCAACTCTGAGCAGATACAGATGATTGTAAGATTTAGGTGTTGAAAAGAAAAGACCAATAACAGCATCAAGATAGGAGTCTCACCTGTTGCAATCACCTGCTTCTGTGTCTCCCTAGCCTTGAGAGAGAAAACTGGCCCCTTTTTCATTTATCTAATGGTAACTCTATGGGCAGCTACTAAACCCTCCTTTGAAAGTAAACCCCCATTGCCAGTGACCATTTGCTGAATGAGTGAGTGAAGAAATGAATGCTGTGCATCCCAAATCAGGAAGCAAGGAAGGAGGGCACATTCATACAACTCCTTGAACTCTGCAGACACTTTGGCTTCTTGCAGTAATTTCATAATATTCTCATTCATTCATATTCTCTCTTTCCACTTCCAGCCCCACCCCCACTCATTATGTAGTCTGACTGAATACCACTCAAAATATTTTCTCAATTAGAGGAGAAAACAGGAATTTGCCACTTGTCTGCCTCTATTCTGCTGCCTGTCAGCCTTCAGCAAATATTTCAATCCTGGGCCTTTGCCTGCTGCTAACCCCTGTCCTTTAACCTTTGACCCTGTCCTCTTCAAATCCTCTAGCCTTTACCTTCTCCTCCTCCCAGCCCAGACACTCCATTCCAGGGATGGTGTCACCGACGACTATGTTTAACCACAAGAGGTACAGTGATGCCCCTAAAGCAATCAGAACAAGAGACATGCTGCTGAGATTTGCTTATCTGATCAAAAGATGCTCAGAAAAATTAACATATCACAGTGGATGAGAGACAACCTGTAAATAGACTCCCACTCTCACTTACCTACCTTTGGTCTTCAGAGCCTCTTCTCTGGTCTAGGCCTGCTCCCCTCCCCCACCCTATATCCTAACTCCCTCAAATGGGCATGTCACTGAGATTAGAGGCTCAAGGGTTGGCTGTAAGATGTAGAAACAAAATGGAAATCATGTCCGCTAGAGCCATAAGATGCGGAGCTCCTGTCTGACTTTTCCCAATATTCACATTCAGCCAAACCACAGGATAATTTGCTTCTAACCCCCTGTCCCAACCTCCTGTAACCACTGCAACTTCCCTGGCTCTAGCTAAACCCTCAGCCCTGTGACATCCAACATTAGAACCACTGGGACTCATCATTTCGCCATCCTTGCCTGTGTCCACCAACATGTGAGCTGTGCCACTTCTGGGTGTTTCTGTGAGTATTTGAGAAAGGTGTGGAATATTTCAGGACTTTTTCCTTGGCAAAGACTAGTTTGCTCTCTGATAGCATTGCTTCCCATGTAATTAATTGTGCTGTCTCTTGGCTCGTTAAAAACGAGACCCTCAGGTCCCAGGCAGCATTATGTAGGGTAAATCATGTTTAAGTAACTGCATAACTAGTGGGTCAGTTTTATCTTTTGTCTTGGCTGCGACCATTATTTAGCTGGGTTCTCAAAATGCCCGGCAGTGAAGCTTTCATGTCAGGCCAGTATTGAAAGACAAATGTTTTCTCCCCTCCCCACCCCCACTGCCAGCCCCTCTTCTCTGAATGCTGCATGAACAGGGCAGCTGGGAAATAAAAGACCCCTTTATCTGATTATCCTGGGCAAAGGCGTGGTGAGTTCAGGAGGGTTCAACAGAGAAGTGCCAAACTGTAATAAGATGGGCCAAGCAAATAGTTGGGGCAGACTCCCATGCAGTGGCAATGGCCGGCCACAGCAATTCAGTCTCCTGTCTTTTTTAGCACTCAGCTTTGTGATGACTAAAAAGGGTGTTGTTTTTTTTTCCCCCTGACTGTTGCTGATTGCCATGTGATCTTGAACAAATCACGAGACATCACTGATCTGGGCTGTATGTCCTCATCTGTGAAGGCAAGACAGCTCTGATGATCTTCAAGGTCTCTTTCTGCTTTAACATTCTTTGTGTGTATCCATCAAGCAATAAAAAACAGTGTGACCCTCTCAAATAGCTATGGAGAATACTGCCTGACAGTATAAAAAGAGGACTTCTGAAGAGATGAAAGCAGCAACTTTCTTTATAGGCAGAGTTTGTCTCATATAAAAGGAAGTGAGAGGAAGAGAAGGAGAAGGAAAAGGCAAGATTGCCCACTTCACAAAGGAGAAATTAAGGGGTAGGGAAATTTTGGCCAATTAACCCAGTTATGCCTAGTGTTCCATTATTGGAACGCTAAGCTTGTGGGAGTAATTTATAGCCTACTGCTCAAGGTCATCACCAAGGTCTGATTTTTCACACACAAAAATTTGCAACCTCCAGTATAAATGGGCTAAATTACCAATGTCATACAATTAGCTATTGGTGCTGTTAAAAATAAAACTCAGAAGGACTCCCATTTTTGTCCTAGATACTAATCCTATTATATTATCCTTCCAATAGGATATTGTGATGATGAAAAGAAACAGTATTTGTGCTGTTTAATTTTTGCGGATTTGCATTTACCATTTTCTTTGGCCAATCTGGAATCCTAGAACCTACTAGAGAACCGTCCTGACTACATGCCCTTCACAGTCATCTGCCTTCTACGAGCAGTCAGATGGGAAGCCTTCAGTGACTATCAGAACCCAACAACCAGTCCCTCCACGCCCGAATTTTGTTCATCCCATCCACATAGCACATGATGCTCATCACTGGAAGACAGAAATCATGGTGGCCATGCAGCCTTTAGACAGCTGCAGCACCCGAATACTGCTGGTCTGCAGGAGGGTCTACCATAGGCACCCATAAACACTGTAGAATTAATAGACAAAACAACAGTGTCTTTGACATAGAATGATCCATTGGTAGCAAATACTACTCTAACACATCTCCCCTTAGCTTATAACAAGCTGCCCTAAATATGTTCTGCCTCTTGCTCACACACACCGCTGATGAAGCACTTAGAAATTGAAGCAAAAATGTGTGAGAAGGCAGGGCAGCAGGGGACTCACGGGAGAAGCAAGGGAGGGGGCACAAAAAGGCGACTGGAGATGGTGGCTAGGAATATCCCAAAATAATATAAACAGGTTCTCCCAGGATTCCTTCCTCTCCTCCTGAGCTTAGAGCCCAGTCAAAGCCAGCCCCCCAAACATCTATGTCAATGTCACACCAACGGTGGACTCTTTTCGGTACACACATGCATGTCCACGCAGACGCCCTCTCACATACACATGTCCAGACACCCTCTAGTTGGCAAACAAGTGATAATATGCAAATTATCAGAAGCCACAAAGATTTGCTTCGGTGGGGAGCCTGAACAAACAGGGAACAATTTTGCAAGTGGCCACAGATGGCTTAGTTAGCTTCTCCGCTTACAATGGACACTAACAAGATTTGCCAGAACTAATTCATTCTTTCACACCATTGCCCTGTTCCCTCACCTTCCGAGGGTAAGGAAAATTCCCCGTCATAGCCACATGCATTTTTGTTCCTTTCTAACACAGAAAAAGTGCAGCTGGTTCGTCCATAGTGTGGATGGGTCATATTTAAAGTGGGTAACACAGATTTAAAAGGAGACATGGTGGAAGCAAACATATGCTGATTTCTCCCCACCGACCCACCTACACCATTCCCCTAAACTCCTTATTTGGAGAAAGGGGTAGAAAAGAAAATATTTTATGGAGTCCCATGTCGAGCTGGAGAACTCAGTAGCAGAAAAGAAATGAGTGGGAAAGAATAAATAAAACAAAATGGACTAGAAACAGACAGTGAACCTATCAGATGAAATTCAAACCTTCCCATGTGATGGGTTACAACTGGCCTCATATACAGGAAGTAAACTTTGCCTTTATGCAGCAAAGGAAGAAACACTTGATGAAGTCTTTCCTCCGTGCATTCCTGTATGAGGCACAACTCCTGGAAACAAAACTTCAAGACAGAGGCTGGATTCAGGACCTTTGTGCATATCTGGAGCTCTTCTTCATGCAAGGCCCTTTTCTTTTCCATAAGTGTCAGTAAGATGCTTTTGAATCCTTAAGAAAAGAAATCAATTACTTCTTCAAAAAAACACCTGAACTTCTCTAGGTCACAAGAATAGAGACCTTAGAGGTGGCTCCTTTCCACATCCCAGAAGGCTCTCTCAGCCTCTTCTCTGTATGTGATGGCAGAACTCAAGGGTACTCATGCCCTTCGCCGGGTGCTGCCATCAATTTCTAGCCAGTCTCTAGGCTCACTCCCCACCAATGCTGGCTGCAGTACGACGTCCTAAAGCAGCTCTCTGCACATTCCTTCATTCTCTTCTCCCCAAGGGGTGGGGGTTTGGAGGGCTCCACTGCTTTCTTAGTGCCCTTAGGAAAAAGTCAGATCTGTCTGATCTGGCCTACTGAAGCTTCCACTCCAGATTTTCCAGGTCAACTCTGCAGTCCAGCAAGTCAAGGCTGCCCACCATGAGCACTTTGCCCTCTGCACAATGGTTCAAGCACATTCCCAATCCCCCTTTCCCTCCTGCCCAAATCCTATGCTTTCTTCAAGGCCCATTCAAGCTTCTTCCTCCATCCTTCCCTATACTCTCTCACATGTTCCAGCATCCGGTACAACATAAGTACCATGCGTGGATGTAACCTCCCTAACAAGGCAGACACTGGGAAGCTTCCCCGAAAGCCAGACAAGTCAGTCTAAACTGGGAGCGATGGCTCTGCATCCTGTCACTTGCCCAGATGCCCACATGGTTCCTCTCTTTCTTCATTCACAGGCATCATTCATACTAGGTGAAGTTGAATATGTCTACTTTTTTTCTCAAATATGTATGTTGGATACATATAGCAACAGCTATTGAGAAAACGATACTGTTCATTAGATAAAATTTGTTTACGTATGTCTCCATAATCACGTACATGTGAATACCTAGTTATAGGAATAGGTATTTCTATGGTGATGACCTGGAATATCAGAGTTGGAAAGGACTCCAGTGTCTTCTGCTTCATGGCCTTCATTTCAAGATGTCACCTCTGAGAACAAGAGGCAGGTGAGAAAACACAGGTGGTTAGGGACAGAGACTAAAATTCTTGCTTCTTGAGCCAGGGCTCTATCAGATCATATGCAATATCTATCATCCCAGAGGCTATACATGCACACACGTACGTGTATGTGCACACAACAGTGCACTCTCTCTAACATGCAAACCAATGCGCGCCACCCTCTTCAGCTGAGGTCCTCAGAGAATCCTGAGGATAGAATGACACAAATGCCTGAGGATCCCCCGGATGCTCTCTAGATTTGACATCTTCTCATATGCTTGTCCTCCCATCCAGATCTTTGCCTCCACTGCCAGCAGGCTGTGTGCTCTGACCCCTGACCCCCACAGCTGGACTGTCTTCTGAGGATGACAAGCTCCAAGGACCAACAATTATCTCCCAGTGTTAAATAAGATGAGCAGAAGTGGCTACTGCTGCTCCCGCAATCAGGGCCCAGCCAGAGAGGAATCTGCTGCAAGTCTAAAATTGGGAGCAAAGGTCAGCTGTCAATTAGAAATGAAGCCAGAAGGGAAGGCAGGTATCCAGAAGTGCAGCACCTGCTCCTCCCTGGAGGTGGAGAGGGGCACAGCTGGCCAGCCTGGAGCAGCCCCTCTCTGCTTCTAGAGTATCTGCAGCAGTTCTGGTACCAGTGGGAAGCTGCCAGTACCTTGGGTGGAGGAGCAACAAGCATTTTTGAAAAGGTCCCAGAATCACAGACCAGGCTTCTCCAAGGTACTCTCTATTCCTTCTCTGCAAAGCTCTTCTGAACTAATGGAGACTTTCAAAGGCAGTCCTTCCCTTCAGACACTGAAATACTGGTGCTGGCCGTAAGCAGGTACCACTCCCCTGCCCTCCACCCCTTGCACACATTCTCTCTCGGATGCAGTTTTTCCCTTCCTCCATGAAGTGACCAGTTCCCACGTGGCCTCCAGTCCTGCACCTGATTTGCCCCAATACACTGGGCCTTTCAGGAGTTTTGATCTTCCCCTGATTTATCAGATTTCTGCTTCTATTTCCTCTGCTGCTTTTTCTGGATTCTGTTCCATCTTCCAAAATGTGTGATGCATGATTTTTCAGGTTTCTTGTCAAGCTTACTATTCTACCTTCCTCTTCCTATGCTGGGACTTTCAAGGACATCCCACAGATTAAATACATCAGTACCATAAAAGCGCATGTGTCTTCACATAGACACCAGAATGGAAGCCTTCAACTAACATCTCACTTTGTACTGCTCGAAGGTGTTTCTTGACTTTCCTTCCAATTAGGCACAGACTGTGCCTATCACTCAGTCAAATTAATCGGTCAATTACAAGTTAGTATTTGAGAATCTCTGACATCCTCTGTCCTAGTTGAGATACTATGGAGGAACTTTCTGCTTATAGAGTATCTGCAGCAGCTCTGACACCAGTGGGAAGCTTATGAGTCAAATAGACAACAGTACGCCACTTGCATCATCTGAGAGACAATACTTACTTACACCTCCATAGTACTGCCTGCCATGCAATAAATAGTTATTGAAGAAAATATATTTGGTTGAATGAGTGAACAAATGAATGAATGACTCAGTTATGCTAAGGAAGAGACCAGTTTAAGTGAGATAAGCAGCATCAGCGGGGGCATCCTGGTTCCATTCAGCTTAGCGCTCTCTCTCTCTCTCTGCTACTAGGACATCTTTCTCAGGCTCAGTAGACCCCACTGTTCTGAAATCAAATTTCGTTTTTGACACTTATCCTGCTCCTCCTGCTCTCACAGCTCTGGGATCAGCAGCTTTTGGTGACCCTGGGCTCTGAAGAGGGACCCTGGCTAACACAAGGTGCAGCATGAATCAGCTGGCAGAGGTGAGCATGAGGGCCATTCTTGACGCCAGCTCCAGGGTCTGCCCTGCACCTGCTGCTACCCAATCTGTGGCATCCATCACTTTCAACCTCCCTCACCTAGTCCAGTGTGTCTATATCCTATCTGCTACTTCTCCCTCATTGCTTCAGGCAAGATTTCTTTTCCTATCTGGATTATATTCAAAAATGAAGAGAAGGAGAGAGCATTTACTAAAAACCAGATCATTCCATATGGTGTAAAGTGCTGAGCAAAAACTCTATTAGTTTCAGGATCAAAGTTGAGTTCATTACTCAGTAAAGTTGCTACATTTCTTATAATCCACACTATTATGAACCTATGATATATTTTAAGACGTTAAAATGCACACACAAGCACACACCCACAGATGCACATATGCATTTTAAGTCATCTAGAAAAATTCTATGTCCTTAGGAGGAAGAAACAGAGAAACCTTCAACCTCTCTGACCTTCTCTCTATGTCTGTCTTTTCTTTCTCTTATCTTTGTTTTATTTTATATTCTATTCTAAGGGAATCCTCAGGTCCTTTAATGCTCTGGGTCACAGGCTTAGTCCACCAGTGAGAGGAGGGAGAAAATGGTGTGTTTAAGAACAGCTTTTTGGATTTCATGTATTTTTACCAATTTAGTGCATTCATCATGTGTTCATTCCCTGACCCTTTCTCTCATCACCATAAAGGATCAAAATACACCCTTTTGTTGGTAAACGGTCAATCCCTTGCAATGGGCCCAAAGTAGAGATGGGAGTGTGTGCGGTGAGAGCAGACCCTGCAGAGCCAGAGGCCAGCAGAGCCCTGTGCCTGCAAAGTCAGAAGACAACCTGAGAGAATGTGCTCGAGCATCCTAAATCTGTTGAGACAAGTTTCATCAATTTTGCGGAACATGACAGAAAAAGAGGACAAAAGCATGAAGTTTGGGAGCAAATCTCATACAGCTTTGTCAAGATTCAAGCCAACTGTCTCTCTGGTTTCCCTGGCATCAGGCCATTGTGGTTCTCATTTTACAGAGAGATTAATGGAAGGACGGGAAAAACACGTCTCTGCCGGTTGTCCAGAAGGCAGAGTCAGAGGTGAGAAAGTCTCGTTCCCACCTTGTGTTCAGCTGCCTGAGTACTGCATGAGGAGCCTCGGTGGCTGCCCCGGAGCTCGGAGGGCGTGGCACGGTATCACAACATCCTGGCTGCTTCTGAGACCCAGGGCAAGTTCCTGGAGCTCTCTATGCCACATTTGAGTCATCTGTAAAGGGGGATAATAACATCACATTGTGGTTGTGGGGAAGATTCAGTAGCAATGTGTGTCAAGTGCTTGGCCAAGTTCTCAGCTCCTCTAAGTAGCAAAATGGCAGCTGTTGTTATGTCCAGAAAAGCAACCTGCACAGCCAATTGGCTTTCTCTGTGATTCCGGTTTTCCACAAAAGAACAACTCACCTGGATAAGGGCGATGGCTAATGCCATAATCCCAGCACTTTGGGAGGCCAAGGTGGGTAGATCACTTGAGTTCAGGAGTTCGAGACCAGCCTGGCTAACATGGCGAAATGCTGTCTCTACTAAAAATACAAAAATGAGCCGGGCATGGTGGCAAAGGACTGTAATCCCAGCTATTCGGGAGGCTGAGGTGAGAGAATCGCTTGAACCCGGGAGGTGGAGGTGGCAGAGAGCCGAGATCCCACCACTGCACTCCAGTCTGGCAACAGAGTGAGACTAAGTCTCAAAAACAAACAAACAAACAAAGAAACAAAAAGAATGATTTGCCTATGCTTGACACACAGTTCCCATTTCTCAGAAAGAAATAAGAAAACATAAAGAGCCTGGACACCAAAGAACCTTCAAGAAAACCTCCAAGGACAGCAAGGCCTCGCCTTTAGCAAGCGGTAGGATCTGGGTGTGACTTACGGGACAGGTTGGACACAGAAAGAGAAACTTCTGTCACTGGTGGATTTAATATTTTTCCTACTTTGGTTTTTTGTTTTTCTCCCCCTGCCAAGGGATTAACGTATAGGTTCTTAAACAAGGGGGTCCCCCACTTACAGCTGACAGCAGCAGCTGCAACCTTTGACTCTCCTGCAGAATGGCAGGGAATCGAATCAAAAAGAAAAGCAAGTGGACAACCTTTCCTCCGGGAGCACGAAACACAATACCAGCCTTTCGCCAAACCCGGCAGACACCAGCCCTGATTGGAGGTTGCCTCGGAACAAAGGGAAATTGGTATTTAAAAAAAAATCTTCTGAAAGCCAACTCAGCAGATGGTTTTTTCCTGGGCTCCAGGAGAAGGGGGGGAAGGTGGGGGTAGGGGAAGGATGCTGGGATAACACAACTGCCACCAGGATACAGATGACTGAGAAGTGACAAAGATGGGCAAAGAGGACTGACCTCTCACCCCAGAATTTCACAAAGGGCAATTACACCATGTGGTGGGTATCTGGACGCGCCCACTTCCAACCTGCAGCTGCTGTCCATCACAGCCACGTCTGGGGGCTTTATTAAGAACAGAGGAGGAGAGAGGCCAGGGAATAAAAGGATATTGAAGGAAGTGATGAAAAAGTTCAATTAGCAACCACAGTTTGTTGGAAATCTACTATATAGTAGTTTTAAAGAACACCTTCTATTTCCATTGCACTGTTAACATTTCAGAACTGTTTTATAGCCATTTGCTCAGATTATCTTCAGAATAATGTGGAAAGAAGAGTGACATTATTACTCCCTTATTAAATATGAGCAAACACAGATTGACTTGTTAAAGGCAGAACAGGGACTTGGACCCAGAACCTTTGATTGGAGAAACTGTTCCCCTCAGGCCTCAGGCTAGTCAGCGCTCATGGAATCTTATTTTGCAAGGGCCTCAGCTGAATCCCACATTCTCAGTCCAAACCAGGACACTTTAGAATACCCTGTAAATAACTTCTGGATTAAGTCACAGCGAGCCTATTATCCCACAGCCCTGTGCTGCTGCCAGCCCATCACTTCGTACCACGCCTCACTGCCGCTGTGACCTGCCCAGTGTTTTGTAGCAGGAATATGGCTGTGGGCAGTCAGGAAAGGCGCTATGTGTCTCCAGGATGAAGCTGCAGTGCTGGAGTTTACCCACAGCCAGGGCCAAGCAGCAGAAACAATCAGGTGAGTTTCAAGAGACTCAACTATTCTCTTCTTAAGGATGCTTCAGCAGGGCAAGGCAGGGTGGAATGTTTCGAAGATAGCTTCCTACTGCCGGAAACCAGGAGACCTGAGGGTTTGAGTCCCAAACACCCCCACCCCTCAGTAATTAGCTGTAAGCTCAGGCAAGCCATTTAAAACCCTCAGAGTCCTTTCCCCGGTCTATACAACAGGGAGAAATAACAACTTTTCTTAACTATATGAAGAGCAAACCCAAAAGAAGGAACAGCTGGGCAGATGTGAGTATACTTTGTCAAGGTGCTGGGCAGATGTGATTGTCCACACCATGTACTATCATCTGGAACACATATTTTGACAGTTACCTATTAAACACAATGCCCTGGCTTTTTCCCTAAATGTCCTGAGATCAATACTTCTTGGCAACATCTTTCTATACCCCACATAGCACTTAGGCTGAACACCCCATAAAACTCTGCAGGTACTTCTAGAATTAAGATGCTTCAGCTCTGTTACAGTATATCTGGATAGGAGAGCACTCACGCGTGCGCGCGCGCACACACACACACACACACAGACACAAGATTTCAGATGTTTCTAACTACCAATGCAAAATACACAGAGCTGACCAAGCAGGAGCTGTTTTGATATTAATAGAACAGAAGAGCTAAGGCCAGGCGCGGTGGTTCACGCCCGTAATCCCAGCACTTTGGGAGGCCGAGGTGGGTGGATCATCTGAGGTCAGGAGCTTGAGACCAGCCTGGCCAACGTGGCAAAACGCCATCTCTACTAAAAATACAAAATAAATTAGCCCGGTGTTGGGGCATGCGCCTGTAGTCCCAGCTACTTGGGAGGCTGAGGCAGGAGAATCGCTTGAACCTGGGAGGCGGAGGTTACAGTGAGTGGAGATCATGCCACTGCACACCAGCCTGAGTGACAGAGCAAGACTCCTTCTCAAAAAAGAAAAGAAAAAGAAGAGCTAAGAAGGACTTGTTTACCATCTAGGCTGGAAAAATAAAAATAAGTGAATATTATATTAAAAGATATAACTCCTGTCCTCAGGGAGCTTACACCACAATTGAGAAGAACAGACTTTACCATTAACAACACACACTTAACAGCCCTTTCATTTAGATAAAGGAGGTCATTATATAAATGAGAAACCAGGTTCGGAGAAGGCAGATAGCCATCTAGAGATGTATCTCTACAGAATACACAGAAAAGGAATTCTGACTGAGTTGGGCACCACATTTAAAAGTGTCTTGTTTCTGTGCCTTCCATGTAGTCCTTAGACCCAAACCAGACCATCTGTATAACATTCGATTCACATCTCCGCCCACAACTGTGCACAAAGAGATGATAATAATGCAAACACCTACATTTTAGCCTAGAGAATCCACTGACTATAGGATGTGACAATTTGTACAGCAAAAGTAGCATAAGACAATATTAATTTGGCAGGTTTCCTTACCTTGAGTTCAGTGTATATGAACAATGACATAGCTTCTAGAAAGCTGGTACAGCTTGCGGTCATGTTAATAGAGATACTGTGTCTAGAACAGAGGAGGTTCCAATTCCCTGACATAATGCAGGGCCAGACCACCTCCCAGGATTGTACTCTGTTCTGTGAGCTCTCCCACTTATACCTTTTAGAAGGGACACTGAAAAACTAGTATTCCCAGCAAAAGAACCAGGGTGGTTTGGCACCAGGAAACCATGGAATACAAGGAACACTTTCAGGAACTGGAAATATCTAGGCTTTAAAAGGGATGCCTACTGCAATATAAGAAAGAGCTTTCTAAAACGAGGGCTGCCGCAAAAGGTGGCACGTCCCCTCCCTGAAGGCCTTTGAGCAGCAGCCAAATAACCATGCCTTAGGGGTTTGGAAAGGTGTGTTTTGTTCCTTTAAGGGGATGCTGAGGCTGGGCGCGGTGGCTCACACCTGTAATCCTAGCACTTTGGGAGGCCGAGGTGGGAGGATCATGAGGTCAGGAGATCGAGACCATCCTGGCTGACATGGTGAAACCCCATCTCTACTAAAAATACAAAAAATTAGCTGGGCGTGGTGGCAGGCGCCTGTAGTACCAGCTACTCGGGAGGCTGAGGCAGGAGAATGGCGTGAGCCCGGAAGGCGGAGCTTGCAGTGAGTGGAGATCGCGCCACTGCACTCCAGCCTGGGCAACAGAGCAAGACTCCGTCTCAAAAAAAAAAAAACAAAATACAAAACATTAGCTGGGCATGGTGCCGGGCACCTGTAGTCCCAGCTACACGGCAGGCTGAGGTAGGAAAATGGACTGAACCTGGGAGGCGGAGCTTGCAGTGAGCAGAGATCACACCAATGCACTCTCCAGTCTGGGCGACAGAGCAAGACTCCGTCTCAAAAAAAAAAAAAAAAAAAAAAAGAGGGATGCTGAAAGACAAATGCTCAGAGGCCCTTCTAATTTCTAGCAATATCCACGATTCTGGAAGCGTGACTCAGTTGTGGACCTATGCCTTTCTTTTGACACAGAGCTTCTGTTGTCAGTCTTCTCCTGCCTAATGACCAGATGCCTGATTCTCACCTGTGTCCTCAATGAATTCAACTTCTCACTCGAGGACCCTTTCTGGATCTCCCAATCTTGCCTTCCTTCATGATCCAGCAGCACACAAGCCCAATCAGAAACACTGCCCTGCCATTTATCTAAATGGTAGGAATCAAGCAGGAAGACTGGGTTAGTTCAGGAACCTGACGACACAGGAAGAATCACACACCCAAATAAGTTAGTTTATACATAATGCTGCCCCCAAATAATAAGAATGGAGAAATCATGGACAGTCCCATTGTACACTACAAAACCCATGATCCACCATGAGGAGCTACTGCTTTAAGTTGGTTCTGCAGGGGTACTATGTGTTGTAAAAAATGCTGAAATTCCTGAGCTGAGTTCTCATGAACAACACTAAACAAATGAACTAACTGGCCTGGCATAAAAGGCTGTCCACACTCCTGGGCAAATTTATATTCGCAAATGATTGCTTCTTATTGGCAAGACATGGTGTGTGGCCCACCTGGAGGGACAGAGCTGCTCTCTATCTCCTTTTAAGAATTTTCTACCCACCCCCATCCTCCTATCCCCCACTGTGAAACTGGCTAGAAACTCCTGGGAGGCAAAGAAGACCATCTGGTGGGGGATGGGGGGAAACCACAATGAACAAGGTCTAGAAAACACACCAAAGCAACCTGCATTTCATACTAATGATGATTATCGAATGGCCTCACAGGCTGGGTACTGAGGTGGGAACTGCTCAGACTTCTCAGAGTAAATAAAGGTCTCAATTGTTTCCCGTGCGAGGTCACAGGCTGGTGGGGAGGTGAGGGAAGTTGGCCCAGGGAAGAAGGGGCAGGCAGGGAGAAAAACACAACAATCTGGGAATTCAGAGAGAAATGCAAACTCAAGATACACAGGGAGGCCCTTGCCTTCATAGGGCAAGATCCACTGGGGTACTATGGAAAATGGGGAAGTGCCCTAGAGGTGGTGTAGTCAGGCCAGGCCAGTGGCCTGTAATCCCAACACTTCAGGAGGCCAAAGCAGGAGGATCGCTTGAGACCAGTTCAGGACCAGCCTAGGCAACATAGCAAGACCTATCTCTACCAAAAAAAATTTTTTTAAAGATAAATCAGCTAGATGTGGTGGTGCACACCTGCAGTCCTAGCTACTCAGTAGGCTGAGCTGAGAGGATCATCTGAGCCCAGGAGTTTGAGGCTGCAGTGAGCTATGGTTGCACAACTGCACTCCAGCCTAGGCAACAGAGCAAGACCTTGTTTTAAAAAAAAGGAAAAAAAAGGCAACAAAGAAAGAAAGGAAAGAAGGGAGGGAAGGAGGAAGGGAGGGAAGGAGGGAAG